>NW_007231877.1:0-73282 GCF_000164805.1 Carlito syrichta | reverse complement strand
CCCCCCCCCCCCCCCCCCCCCATCCACAGAATTTTTCTCATGTTTTTCCTCTATGAGAACTGGAATAATTACAACAACTTAAACACATCAACAACTAGGTAAACAACCATAAGTCTTCGGCGACCAAGCCAGGCTCATTTCTTTATAATGGGTGTATACTAGAGTCCCATGCATCAGGCTAGGCAATTAATTGAAATACCTAATCACAACTTCAAACACAAGAATCAATCCTGTTTTTAACTGGAACTTTGTTTCTGAAAACCAGTCTTGCAACCTTTTAACAGATATTGTTTACTTTGCCTTTCAGTCTCCAGGGCACTAAATCTAGGGACAAAGTTATTTAAGCGCGTTTTCTCCAACGATGAGCTGTCAGCTCCGTGCGCCGCCAACGCCAGGGCTGTTCTCCAGCCCGAGCGGACACGCTACCTGGGAGGACGTTCTGCGCCAAGAAAGGCAGTGGCACTCGGATCGTCCCTCCTAGTACCTCGCCCTGCCCTACCCATTTTCCGGATGGCGTGCGAAACCCTCCTTTGAGGCGAAGCCAAGACCTCCCTCCTTTTAAATACGGGGAGCAAGCGGCTGCCGAGACAGTGTGTTCCTGTGGAGGCGTACAGGGAGCCGACGCCGTAAGGACAGGTCTTCACGGCGCGGGGGTCTCCCTCGCCTGCGGACGGAGAACCGTCCGGGCGCTGTGAAGGGCGACGGGTCAGGACCAGGGGTCCCCGAGGAAGCCTCTGAAGTCCTCCGAGTTGCAGTTTGCCCAGAGGCACCCGGGCCGGGCAGAAGGGAGCTCCCAGCCGCACCGCTGCCCAGGGTCCAGCTAGAAACGCCCCCGGGAGAGCTGGAGCGGCTCCTGGTTTCGGCACGCTCTCCGGAGAGCCACGAAGACAGAGAGCCAAGCCCACGCCTGGCTCTCAGTCCCCTCAATCGCATGCACGCCCTGAACAGCCCCGGAACAACCGAGGGACAGCACCCAGCGGGGCTTCAATGTTTTACCTTGTGTTACAGTCCCAGCCGACCGCCATGTTTCACAGAAGCCCGGGTCGCCCGGGCTCCCGTGTACCCGGAAGTATCGCGAGAACAAAAGCGACCATAACGGCCGGAAACGTCAGAAGGGAGGCAATGTGGAGTTCTCGCGAGCTTCCCTTTGCTTACGACTTGCTTAGTGAATCAAGAGGCGTGGTCAAGGGGAAAGGGACGCGCCTAAACAGAAAAGAGGCTGAAATATTTTAGAGGTAAGCGAGAGGCTTGTTGGGAATCTGCTTCTCCAGGAAGGGAGAAGTTACCTTCCGACTGACCACAGAACGAATCTCGACTCCCCACACCATATGTCATTACTAAGGAGAGTGTTGAGCGCAGAAATTATCATTCCCGACAGGAGTGCGCCATTCGATCTCTCTTCCAATCTTTCTGTCCTTATTTTGAGAACATTTAACGTCAAGAACATTTTTCCAGAAATAATTATTTTTATTATTTGCTTAATATTTTTCTTGTCTTCCAGGTTTTAAACTCCCGTAAGGAAGCACATCTGTCTTCCTCACCTTCCTCCACCAACATCTACTATGCCTTCAAATATGTATTGAGAAAGAGTAAATGAATACTTCATCTTTTCCTATCACTTCGTAGAATAGATAGAGGGAACTTTGGAAAGAAAGGTTAAATATGAACGGCTGGATTGCCCATTCCAGCTCCCTTTTCGTCCATCTGTTAGTAGATTTTATAATCAAACACTGAGATTTAATTTTCCGATTTATTGGCCAAAAAAGTCTAACAAACCCATAATTTCACTAATGCTTATACTGTTTTAAGTGCTTTATCTGCTTTCTCATTTAACCCTCACAACACTCATAAGGTAATACCATTATTTGCCTGCTTAATAAATAAGGAATTTAAGTTAAAGGATAGTTAATGTACCCAAAGTCACACAAGTTGGAGAGATAGGGAAATCTTGACCACAACACTAAATGCCTTCAAAATTGCAAATCACATAGTTTTAGTGAATTAACCTTCACTGAAATATTAAATGTCATTAAATTTAAACAACCACAAAAAAAGGGCTGATAAAAAGTTTCTACTGATGCAATTTTATTTCCAGACTTTAAGGTTCATTTAAATCAATTTAAACTTTCAATTTACTTCACGTATTTAAGAAGAAGTATAGCATAGTGGGTAAGATCATAGGCATTGAAATTTAATCTGGGTTAAAATTCCAGATCAGCAGCTTACTAATAACATGTGATCTTGGACACATCTCCTACGGCTGTTATAAGGATTCAGTAAGTTAATCTATATCTAAAATGCATCTTAGCCATAAAAGCATCAGCAATTCTTTCGTCTTTGCAGGTTTAAGATAGTATGGGCTCTTGCTTGGAAGAAGACTGGCTGTTATTCACTTAGTTACACCTGATCCTTGGTCTCCAGAGTAACCTAACTTTCAGAGTAACAATATCCCATGAGAGTTGGATTTCCAGAGTAGCAAAACTTACTAATTTAATCCTGCTTATTTAAAAAAACAACTCATCATTCTCTAATATACCCAGTGAAGACTAAACTAATTAATTTTCCCTGAAGATTGAAACCTTGCTTAACTCTAAAGAGTGGTGAATACATTGTGTCTCTTCCTTCTCTTTCACTGCCAATCCAAATGACCAGTTTCATTCCTAAGACTATTCCCAGTCTCATGCTACACACCAGGACTTCATTATCATTGGCTTCGACTACAGGTGATCATCAATGTTATATTTAAATTTCAAACATTGTATTTTCTCTTAGATTATTTTTTCATATGCCAAGTTGGGACTTAAAAGTCTTAGCATTGCTTTTTCACATGACAAGCTTAGATTTTGTATACCAACTGATGGATAAATACTTTTAGTTTATGCATAGTGGCACTACCTGCCTTCTAATACCTCTGTTTCAGTAGAGTAACCACGCTATCCGTAAAGCATTGTTTGTGCAATGGTTCAGTATGATTAAGAGACTCAAATGAACTATAGATCAATCAACTAAACCAGTGACCTAGTCACTCTTGTAGAGTACAAAGGCATCACAAATAAGTAAACTTGCCAAATATATATGACTGTGGCTGGTGTTATTTATCTTGATAGCTATTAATACACAATTTAGCTTCATAGTTAATAATGTATTATAGGTATTCAATGTGTTTTACTATAGTTCCCAATATTTTTCAGTGCAGAAATACGTCTTATACCATATACATATTTCATTCCATATAGTGATTATAACATTAGAATATGGTGTTTTACTTTCATTTCCAAATATTCTTTCATCAATATTCTCTGTCCATATTTCATCTATTTGATTAGTATTTTCCATGATCTTTCTATATTTTTTAATAAATGTCAGCTTTTTATATACTTTTAAAACTTAAATACATAATCTGAGTTGTTAATTAACAAACTAAAAATGAATGAATTTTTTAAAATAAGTGCCTAAGACATACATGCTTTAATTACTACTACACATTAAAAAGAAGCAATGCATAACTCACATGATGTAGTCAAATTTTAATTTCAATAGCATGACACAAAGAAATGCCTAAAGTCTTATCAATTGTGAAACTTAAATACCTTCAGGGGTCAGGCAGATAATAGACATGTCTCATCCAAGGCTTTCAAATTCTTTAAAACATTGTGCTAGACCCTGGAGACACAAATGTGGCCTCCCAAACAGGTGTTATAATAATACTTATAACAATCACTACCTCATTTTTACCTGTTAATGCTAACATTTATCAATTAATAAACCCAGCTGAATCTTGAAGAAGTATGCCTTCCTAAATGTATGATTTTTATGTACATTACAAACTTATAAAGAAAGGGAAAAGGCTGGGCTCGGTGGCTCAGCCTGTAATCCCGCGCCTTTGGGAGGCTGAGGTGAGTGAATTGCCTAAGCCCGCGGATTCGAGACCCGCCTGGGCAGCGAGACCTCATCTCTACAATAAATCAAAAAATCAGCCAGGCGTGGTAGCGCATGCCTGTAATTCCGGCTACTTGGAAGGCTGAGGCAGAAGGATCACCGGAGCCCAGCAGGTCGAGGCTGCGGTGCCACTACACTCCAGTCTGGGTGACAGAGTGAGACTCCAACTCAAAAAAAAAAAAAAAAAAAGAAAGGGAAAAAACAGGATGCTATGAGAGGAAATGAATCTACTATCAACTGAGCAGAGCAGAAGACACTTTTCTATTTCCTGATATATCTGTCTTCCATATTAAACTACAAAGGTGAAGTAACTCCCATCCCACACATCAAACATTCCTGATGAGAAGTGTACACCCATTCAGATTCCTAGCCCACTGGATGAGATCTGTTCTCCTCTGGAATTGCACACATTCTTCTTTGTCTCTAGTCTTCTTAAGTTTTAAAATGAGATCTCCAGTATAGGTCCATCTTCACTGTTGTGCTGGGCATCCAGTGGCTCCATGTTCTGGCACCTCCTGTCCTTTGATTCTAGGAAATTGTCTTGATTTGTTCTCTTGATAAACTTTTCCTCTCCATTTTCTGTATTTTCTCTGTAGTGAAACTCCTATTATTGTTGTATAATGTTAACTAGAGGAAATGGGAAAAGGATAGCAGTGAAACAATTATCCTTTTCGCTGTATACAACTATGACATTGTTTTTAAATAGGAACATTACTTTGATGTGTTTTTCTAGAATAGGTGACAAAAGTAAAATTAAAAACAAGGTGTAATAACTAGGAGTATGGTAGGGTCTTCTGGTTTCCTGTGTAAATTCTCTCTTTAACACCAGAATCCTGGACAAAAAGTCCAAATGAAGAACTTTGGATTCCCAGGCTTGGCAGATGGGATGGCCAGAGATATAAGTAAAAGTCATTCAGTACATTGACTGGGGCTTTTATGAAAACCATTTCCCTCCCTTTTCTCCTTGCCCTGCTAGAAATGTGAGTGTGGTAACCTAAGCCTGGCACCGATTTTATGACTTGAGGGTTGAATTCATACACTGAGTATAGTGGATGAGAAATACAAAAAAAGGCTCAGACCCTCATGACTCTAGCGCTGCCTACCAGCCATATATTTCCTGCTGTCAGACTTCACTTAGCTAAAAGAATAACCTTCTAATTCCTTCATGCTGCTATAGTCAAGTCTTTAACCAGCAGCCAGTATGCGGCTCCTAATGGAGTCAAAGAAATTCATACTCTTTTTAAGTTCTCTGAGAACAGAACCCCCCCTTATTGCTCAAAAGACTTATTTTTACCTCTGTACGTTTTTATTTACGTGATCAAGAGTGTGAATGAAGCCAGCTCAATTCTGATCTCCCCAGGCTTCCAATCTCATCTCCCCAGTCCAAACTCTATACTTTGTTGCCTACCTGTGTATCCTCTGAAAGCACTCATCAGATTAAGGTCTGCAGTCAAATAAATTTATGTACTAATTCTGCTCTGAGGCCAGTTGTTTGATATACAATAAGTCACTCAACCTCTCTGAGCTTGTACAATTGTGCTTAGAATTAATGTATGTAAAATAGTTGGCATATAGAAAGCTATGGGATAGCCAAATGGGAGCCTAACTCCCCAATTAAATCCTTAATGAATATTATGAAAATAATTATTTTCTTAAAAAACTGGAGACATAAAAAAGAACTGAGTAACTGGGAAGATAAACTATATTCTTGCACAACAAGTCTTAATATATTAAATTGTCTTCCCTCCAGTAACAAAAGACAGACACAGCCTCTGCTTCCCAGACATAACAGTTTATTGCTGGATTTTCAATACTTCAAATCTCAGAGTTTAATCAGATTTTACTCATCCTGATAAACATTTCTGTTAGAGCGAGACTAAGTAAAAACTTTATTTAAAAACTTTATTGGGTTGTAAATTTCATACCATAAAAATCACCTATTTTAAGTGTACAGTTTATTATAGAGTTGTGCAAATATCACTGTGATCCAATTTTAGAACATGTCCATCACCCCCATTTTATTTTCTGCTTTCACTTGAAACCCTAAGCAACCACTGTACTGCTTTCTCTCTTTGTAAATTTGTCTTTTTTTGTCATTTCAAATAAATGGAATCAACATTTGTAGGCTTCTTTCTTTTGACATAATGATTATGAGCTCTACCCAGGTTTATAAGCATTTTTTAAAATTTTATTTTAAAGATGTGGGGTACAATTCAGGATTAGATATACAAGTGGTCATTGTACAGGTAAAGTTTGGGCCTCTCTTTGGTCCCCACTTTGCCTGGTCTGAGATCAGGTACCCTTATCAATGTTGTACCACCACCACCACCACCACCCCTACCCCAGCAGTATCCCTCTACTGCCAATCCTTTTCTTATAGTATTATGGTAAATGTTCAGGGTTCGCTTATGAGTGAGAACATGTAGTACTTTGTTCTTTGTTTCTGTGATAGATCACTGAATGTGATAGACTCTGAATACATCCAAGTTGCTATGAAGTCCATGTGTTTGTCCTTCTTTATGGGTGTGTAATATTCCATTGTGTATATGTACCACATTTTTATCCAGTTCAGTTTTGATGGGCAGCACGGCTGATTCCATGTTTTTGCTATTGTGAATAGTGCTGCAACAAACATGCCTGTGCTGGTATCTCTTTTGTAGAATAATTTGAATTCCTCCGGGTATATTCCCAACAGGGGGATTGCTGGGTCATATGGAAAGTAAATTTCTAGTTCTTTCAGAAATCGCCATACTGTTTTCCAAAGAGGTTACACTAGTGTGCATTCCCACCAGTAGTGTAGAAGCATTCCTTTTTCTCCACATCCTTGCCAGCATCTGTTGTTGTTTTATTGATGGCCATTCTTACTGGGGTTAGGTGGTATCTCAATGTGGTTTTGATTTGCATTTCTCTGATGATTAGTGAGGCTGAGAACTTTTTTGTGTGTCTGTAGGCTGCCAATATATCTTCTTTTGAGAAGTGTCTATTAATGTCTTTTCAATGGGGCTGTTTGTTTTTTTCCTTTCGGCATGTGTGAATTCCTTGTAGATCCTGGATGTTAGTCCTTTGTCAGATATGCGGTTGGCAAATAATTTTTCCTGTTCTGTGGTCTGTCTGTTCTCTTGATGATTTCTTTTGCTTTGCAGAAGCTTTTTAGTTTGATGAGGTCCCACTTGTCTATCTTATCTCTTATGGCATGGGCACTTGGGATTTTGATCAGGAATTGGTTGCCAGTTCCAGTTTCCATAAGGATGTCTCCTGCATTTTCTAAGGTTCTTATAGTTTGGAGTTTTGCATTTAGGTCTTTGATCCATTTAGATTGATTTTTGTTTATGGTGATAGGTAAGGGTCCTGTTTCATTCTTCTGCATGTGGTCAGCCAGTTTTCCCAGCATCATTTACTGAATAGGTTCTCCTCTCCTCAGTGGTTGTTTGGTGGAGGCTTTGTCAAAGATGAGTTGGTTGAAAAATTGAGGTTTTGCTTCCAGAATCTCTATCCTGTTCCATTGGTCCATTTGGCTATACTTGTGCCAATACCAGGCTGTTTTGATTATGGCAGCCTTGTAGTAAAGTTTAAAGACTGGAAGTGTGATACCTCCCACTTTGTTTCTTTTGCTGGGGATTGTTTTGGCTATTCATGGTTGTTTATGTTTCCATATGGATTTCTTTTTTTTTTTTCTTTCAATTCTTAGTTTATTCTTTTACAATAGCAACTTCCAAAAGTAAAATCAACAAAGAAGTCTTAAAAATTACATAAAACAGAACTTCATCTTTGCATTCCTTTCCAAATGATCACAAAAAGTATGTACAGCATGTTTAATAATATGCAAAAGCTTTTGTATGGTCTTTTCCAGGTCTTAGAAGAATGATGTTGGTAATTTAGTGGGTATTGAGTTGAATCTGTAGATTGCTTTTGATAGGATGGACATCTTAACAATGTTGATTCTTCCTATCCATGGACATCAAATACTTTTCCATTTGTTTGTGTCTTCTTGGATTTCTTTGAGCAGTGTTTTGTAGTTTTCATTGTCAAGGTCTTTCACCTCTCTGGTTAGGAAGATGCCTAGGTATTTCATTTTTTTGTGGCTATTGTGAATGGGATTGTGCTTTTTTTTGGTTCTCTGCCTGTTTGTTATTGGTTTATAAGAACGCAACTTTCTTTTGCACATTTATTTTGTACCCTGAGACTTTGCCAAAGTCCTTTATCAGTGAAAGGAGGTTTTTGACAGAATTGGATTTCAAGAGATTGGATTTTCAAGGTATAGAGTTATATCATCAGCAGAGAGGGATAACTTAACTTCCTCTTTTCCTATTTGGATACTCCTGATTTCCTTCTCTTCTCTAATTGCTGTAGCTATAAACATTTTTTAAACTATTCTCTTTGTTTGAAAAAAATTAAGAATCCAAAGAGGAAGAAAATCCACTTTGAAAGTTTTATTTTAGGAAAATGCACAAGATAATGATAGCTAAGATTAATTGGATGTCTACTATCCACCAATCACTGTTTTATGTGATTTAAACCCATAAATTCCTTTATCTTTAGAATATCCTTATGAATAGATTTCTTTTATTACCTCTACTTTATAGATGAGGAAACAGAAGTACAATGAGGCTAAGAAATTTTCTCAAAGTTATAACATTTGTTAATGGTGGAGCTGGAATTTGAACCCAAGAAATCTGAATTCAGAACCAACATTAATAATCCCCATGCCCAAAGATTATTGAAGTTACATTCAAAATGTTTTCATGAGATTAGCTTTGATAATTAAATGAGCTAAATGGAAATGTCAGGATATATCTAGCTCCTGGAAGATATGCAAGCACATTTAAAACAATTTTCTCCTACAAGAGAGTAGATGGTACAAAGTGTAACTTCTAATGTCAATAAATAAAATTGATAAATAAGCTCATTGGTACAAGTAACATCAGTAAACACAAGCCACAGTAACACTTTGGGCTTTCAAGGCAAAGGGAACTGCAAAAGAATAGAAGGGCTTAATTCTCTGACTATGTGTGAACTTTTTTTTTTCTTTGAATTGGAGTCTCACTCAGCTGTCCAGCCTGAAGTACAGTGGCACACTCACGACCACCGCAGCCTCAATCTGCTGGGCTCTGGTGATGCTTTCACCTTAGCCTTCCAAGTAGCCGAACTACAGGTGCATGCTATCATGCCCAGCTAATTTTTTTATTTATTGTAGAGATGAGGTCTCGCCAAGTTGCCCAGGCTGGTCACGAACCCCTGGGCTCAGGCAACCCTCTCATCTCGGCCTCCCAAAGTGCTAGGATTGCAAGACTTGAGCCACCACACCCAGCATGTGTGAACTTCTAATCACACGAACAAGAGGAGGACAGATTGTACTAGAACTGTGTTGTTCCAAGTGTTTTAAAGTATCTTATATTGTATAGTATTCGACATTCACAGACGTATTTGTAAATTTTGCAACGAGATACTAAACATCTGCAAGACCACCATCCAACTTAACTAGAAAATTATCAATGAAATGGTTTGTGTGTGATTCCTCCATCGTATTCCACTACCTCCCATTGCCCTGTTGTGTTAGCATTCCCTTGCTTTTTTAAGCCTAAACAAAGTGTTTAATTGTGCTTGTTTCTGAGCTTCTCTAAACTTGCTTTTTTGTTGTTGTTGTTGTTGTTGTTGTTGTTTTTGAACTGGGGTCTCAGTTTGCCACCCTGACTGCAGTGCAGTGGTATAATCACGGCTCACCACGGCCTCAACCTTCTGACCTCAGAAGATCCTTCCACCTTCCAGCCTCCCGAGTAGCTGAGACTGTAGGTGTGTGCCACCACACCCAGCTAATTTTTTAATTTTTTTGTAGAGACGAGGTCTCACTGTGTTGTCCAGGCTGGTCTCAGATTCCTGGGCTCAAGCAATTCTCCCACCTGGACCTTCCAAATTACTGAGATTACAGGTGTGATCCACTGCACCTGGCCACTAAACTTGTTTTTTAAACTAAGCATCATTTCTAACATTCACCAAAAGCACCTGTGGATTATTTTATTTTACTGCTGTGCAAGTATTATACATGTTGTTCATCCATGCTCTGTAACAGGCACTTGGAATTCAAGGTTTTTGCAGATATCGTTTCTATAAACACTCCTTTACATGGTTACATTGCTTTTCTCCAGGATGCATGTCTCAAACCTGGCTGCACATTAGAATCACATAAGGAGCTTTTTTAAAAAATGGTTATTCCTTATGCCTAAGATATTTACATTTAACTGCAGCCATGTTCGAAGATATTGCTGTAGGGTACTTGTATATACCTAGGGATAAAATTGCTAACTCAAGACATGGGCATCTTCAATTTTAATGATATTGTCTGAGTTTTCCAAAGCTGGAGTACATTTCTATCGGCAGTGAGGAGAGATCCCTTCACCCCATATTCTCATTATCTATTGATATTTTCACTTTTTTTTGCCAACTTAAAGATTTTAAATGACATTATAATTGCTTCTATATACTGTTCTATTAGTCAGTTTATTTTTCTCTACAGCGTTACTACCCTGTCCTAATTACTATAGGCTTACTTTCTTTTAATATAATTCTTCTACTTTCTTCTATTTCTTTAAGAGTTTCTCAGTTACTTTGGGCCCAGCATTTGTTTTTGTTGCCACTATTTGACAATTTAGTTAAAATTTAATTTAAAATTACCTGTGAGAAATAGAAAAACAAAATTTAAATTTAAAATTACCTGTGAGAAATAGAAAAACAAAAGTTGAGACAAAAATGAAAACGGGAGATGTGCCAAAAGCTGTTCATCTTCAGTGAGAATTATATACGTATTAGACTTAAGTTGTTGACATTTGTTAAATTGACAAGGAAAAGAACATTAAATTTTTGAATTGCATCATTAAAACTTTTATAAGAAAGAAAATGTGAAGGGGTAGAGGAAACGAAGTAAAGCAATTTGACAAGAATAAACAAAACTATTTTTCAATAATCCAAGTGACAGGAGAAATTCAGAATATGTGGAGTTGTTGATAGGGAAATAACTTGCTACAGATTTCTTTAACATAACAGACTGGTGTATAAAACATATAAAAATATTAAACTAAAACCAAGTCAACTTTTATTTGAACTTTAAAACTCAGCTCAAATATTCCTTCCACAAAACTTTAATCTATTCCTGCAGAAAATATTGGTTGTTCCCTCCTAACTTTCTTGCTTCCATAGCATGTTAAATAGTAATTAGCTTTGTATATTGTTTTTCTCTACTAGAATGAGATTCTAAAGATGAGAGAAACTTCCTCTTTCTAGGTACCTCTATTTGGCACACAGTAGATGTTCAAGTAGGATTTTAAAAATATGTACATGAATGAAAACTGGGTTATCAGTTCTCTGAATTCTTTAAATTTGACTGTGTGACCCTTGCATAATAGATCAATTTACACAATTAACTGCAACCTAATACATATAGAGGTTGAAATGCAAAAAGTAGTGGTCTTTGGAAAGATCAAATTAGGAAGTAAAGATTATGCCACTTCCTTGGTTAAATTGGCTTTCAACTAGAAGGGTAAGAACTCTAAAATAGTAGATTCTATTAAAGATTGAACATGGAAGAAATTCTAAAACTACAGCCAAACTGTAGCCAAAAACAGAACACCAAATAGTCTCTAACCCTTTAAGGCAATATCAGACAACTTCTCTAGATCACACAGGAAATATAACCCTGCACTTTTTTGCTGAAGGACCTTGAGAGCATCAAGGTCAATAACCCTACATGAAGGCCTTAGAAGCTAACATTTTTCTTTGACCTTCTCCTGTCTTCTGGTGCCTCAGTCCCCCTCTCCCCTTATGCTAGAGGTAGAACCTAGAACCCCTCTTCCCCAAGGTGGGTCAAAGAAACCAGAACTCCTTTTCCCCAAAGCAATAAAATCTAAAAATATGACTCAATTTTTCCTTCTGACTTTCATTGTAAAAACTGGTCATAAGAAATTATCTGACCTACTCTGTTTTATTGTAGGTCATAAGACCCCTATCCCATACTCAGAAGGAAAGGATGCATGCTCAGAGAGGCAAGAAGAATCTAGATAGACTTTTCTGGGTTTCCCCACTGAGTTTCCTAGTTCTTTCCCTTTTTGTCCAATTATATTTCTAGATAGTTCTCTATACTTTGTTGAACCTAAGCATAAAAATAGGCAATTTCCCATATATCTTTGCTTCTTCATTCTGAAACCTCCTGAGTATACATGTAAGTAAATTTGTATGCCTTTTCTCCAATTAATCTTCCTTTTGCAAATTGATTTTTCAGCGAACCCTCAGAGGACCAAGCCTTTGGGCCCTACAACCCCCAGCTCACCACCTCAGGAGGTCACAATAGAGGTTGTGCCAGCACCAAAATTAACTGCCAGCAGATCAGTGAGAGAAAAAAACCATAAAAACTTTAGACAGGCCTGACACTTTAATCCCCTTTAATGTCATCTGATAAAAAGATGAGATTCATGAGACAAAGTCAAAATGGTACAAAACAGATTAGTATGAGACTTAGAGCATTCCTATTGCAAATCTCTTCTTTCATTTTCCTCAGAAGCTCTATCAAAAAAGTGTAATTTGAATCAATGACAGCAGAACTTTTACACCAACATTCATGTAAGGGTTTTTTAGTAAATCCGAGCACATTTATATCACTTCCCTTCCCTTTTGTAGCATTTGTAGAAAAGAGGAAAGGTTGAAAGAGAAAAAGAGAGGTTAGGCAGGGAATTGAGAGAAATGGGGCAGGGAGAGAAAAGATGGAGGTATTGAGAAAGCCAGAGACATTGGGAGAGGTGAAGTAAACAAGGAGAGAGTTTGAAAGAGAGAGTATAAGGGAATGGGGAGATGGAGAAAGGGAGGAGGGAGAGGAAGGTTGATTGAAAAAAAGGGAAGGACTTGAGAAAGAAAGGGATTAGGAGGTAAAGAGGGAGAGAGTGGTTGAAAGATTGAAAGAGTTTGAGAGAAGGAGTTAGGGAAAGGGAAGAGAGACAGGAGGGGAAGAGGGGTAAACAGGTTGATAGAAAGGAAAAGAGGTGGAGAGAGGTTAAAAGAGAAAGATTGAGAGTGAGAGAAGAAAAACGTTTCCTAATACCATTACAGAAACATGTGCTTGTATTTTCAAGTGAAGATTCATTAGAAAAAAGATTTTTAACTAATGTCAGTGAAGGCTCAGTTACCTCCAGGCTTAAATAAAGACAGACACACATTTGTTAGAAAGCTAAGAGTTCCTAATTTATGTGTATAAGCTTTCTGACTTTAATTTTGAAGGGCGAAATTTTCATAATGAGTATGAACTGAACTTAACATCTTGATGCATTATTATAATTAGGGTTATTAGGCTGAATCATATAAAATGGTTAATTTTCAATTATTTCTGTTCTACAGAAATGGCAATTTCATAATACAAACTTTTGTAATCTAATTATGTTGTTATATAGGAAAAGCTTGAACTATTGTTTTTGAAATTGTGTACTTATATGTAATTTTTCATTTTTCTGCCTACTTCCTGATTAATTGCTGTCTCATTTGATTATATAGGTACTATGTAAAACTGAATCATATGTCCTCTTGGAATACTGTATTCTTGGAAATAAAATGATACATTTTGGTGAAATGTATAAAATAAGAAAAAGTTGCCTCGGGCCCTTACTCACTCTATAGTCTATATTTCTGGAAAGGACTTTGGCTCAGGGCCTTCCTTAGTTCCTCCTGATTCTTATCTATAGCTTAGAGAAATGAGAGAATTGGCAAACTGAGTCTTAGATAAATTAAATCCTTTATTTAAAAAAATTGAAATATCCTAAGATTTTATCTAAAAATTTCTAGATCAATTGATGCACCTGATAATCTCTTAAATGCCCATTGCTCAATGAAATTGTAAAACTGGCAGAGACCTTTCTCATTTAACTGAGATAGTTTTTGACCTGTTCTCTGTGAGTCTGTAGGTAAAATTAAGAATTTTAGCCGAGCTCGGTGGCTCAGTCTGTAATCCCACGCCTTTGGGAGGCTGAGGTAAATGGATTGCCTGAGCCTACGGGCTCGAGACCCGCCTGGGCAACTTGGCGAGACCTCATCTCTACAATAAATCAAAAAATTATCTGGGCATGGTAGCGCGTGCCTATAGTTCCAGCTACTTGGAAGGCTGAGGCAGAAGGATCACCAGAGCCCAGCAGGTGGAAGTTGCAGTGGCTGGGAGTGGCCACTGCACTCCAGTCTGGGTGACAGAGTGAGACTCCAACTCAAAAAAACAAAAAAAAAGAATTTTATGGACTGAATAATATTACCCTTTCTATCTTCCATTGTCTGCCAATGTAGAAAAAAATAGTTAAAGTGTATATGATAGTTTTCAAAATATATGGCATATACATGGTATGCAAGATATAAAATAAATGTCAATTCAGATTGTAAGTCCCCAGAAACCTGAACCAACATTACCTTTCTGTGACCAATGTTTAATACGGATCATCTATACACACCAAATTCAACCTCCTCAATAACAAGGGTGGGCAGAAGTGACATTGGCAATTTAACACTGATAAGACTCAAATTTCAGATATACTATTATATATTTATTTTCTGATTTATAAACACAACTACACCATGATGATCTTTGAGTGATTACACTTCTCCTTCAGTAACAGATGTGATCCAATATCCGTAGGCAGAAACTCTTGTGAAGATAGTTGGTGCCGTGGGAGGACAGTTACTGTTGTCCCATCTCAGAATGCCAATAAGCTTATAGTTCCCATCCCAGGTACACTGCAGCGGTCCTCCAGAATCTCCCTGCAACCAGCAAAAACAGAAATTCTCCCAACTGCTCAACTCACAGCTGACACTAACCCCAACTGCAGAGGATGGTCAGACAGAGCACAAATCTCTTTTATCTGATTTCTGCTCACAACAGGACAGATAACTATGGTCATTCGGGCAATGGCTTGCTTAGAGAGATGAGGGATCATCACATTGAATTACAATCTATACCTTCAAGGAGAGAATGAAAGATACATTTAGTGTAGATTCATTTAACACTGACTATAGACTCTGCCATGCCAGAAATTTCAAGCATTTACATAAATGGTCAAATGATGGTTTTCAGTTACATGAAAACGTCTTTACGTTTTTAGTTCTCCCAGAAGTAGGTGCATTGAGACATCTAATTCAGCTATGAAGATGCATCATAAGAAACTATCATTTTTGTAGGTTAAAGACAATTGAAGGCCGGGTGTGGTGGCTCAAGTCTATAATCTCAGCACTTTGGAAGGCCGAGGTGAGAGGACTGCCTGAGCTCAGGAGTTTGAGACCAGCCTGGGCAATTTGGTGAGACCTCACCTCTACAATAAATAAAAAAAATAAGCCAGGTGTGGTAGCACGCGCCTGTAGTTCCAGCTACTTGGAAGGTTGAGGTGGAAGGATTGCCTGAGCCTCCACAGGCAAAGGCTGTAGTGGCCATGAGTGTGCCAATGTACTCCAGCCTGGGTGACAGAGTGAGACTCCAAATTTAAAAAAAAAAAAAGACCATTGAATATCAGCAATTTCATAGAGTTCAACCAAGTAAATGAATGATTCCTATTGAGAATTAAGTTTACTTCAAGTATCAAATTACAGTACATGTGTTTTTAAAGTCACTTAGCAGTGTACTTTTTCTTCTCGCCTTTCACTTTAAAACTACCATGCATCGATACCTGTTTGCAGTTGGCAAATGCACTCTCATGAGACACACTAAGAAGAAACCTCCCAGACTCATCAACGCAGTCCTTGAATTACCACACAGGAGGATGATCCTGCAGCTACTCCATGTATATCAGTGTTTTTAATATCCATTCTCCGGTAGCTTTGATAAGATGTATGACTGATCAGAGATACCCTTACCTGCTGTACGGTTTTAGAAAAGTCATCTTCTAGTAGAAAAGGAGTGAAAACACATATAAACCTAGGCAAATGCCTTTAAAGGATAAAACAAATATAGCCCTATGCATAAACAGACTTTAAGGGGTAGATCTCAGCCATTCTCTCCCTGATCACTGTAACAATGCTATTTGGTGATTTGTGAAAAGCTAATATTACTCCACTTTGGCTTATCCAACAGAACACCAACAGATATTTTACATGCATTCTTTTATCTTCAGTCCTAAGAAGAGAGAAAAATAATATCACTTTACAGAAGAAAAAAGACAAAGTTTATCCTCGATCAGTTGTTGATGAAGCAAATGATACAATTTGTTGTTAACTGTTAAGTTTATTCCTTATTCTGTTGATGTCATGGTGTTCTCATTCTTTTGACTTGGCTTTTGCTGAACAGTCATCATGTTTAAGTGCTGAAACTGTCTAGAGACTGACAATTGAAATTACATTCTGATTTATTCTAGTTTACTGGATATTTACAACTTAGTTGTAGATTACAGTGGAAATGAGACCAAAGTCATGGGTTTGTTCTTTATATGAGCTAGTTATTTTTACATAATTTTTCCATTCATTTGCCATCCATATCAATCCATCATTTCAGAAAAAGTCTCAATTTTTTGAGACAGGATCATTCCTTCAAGTATAGTTTTTTTATCATAGTGGTACCTATGTAGCTATGAAAACAATTGTGTGCATGAGTGTGTGTGTGTGTATCTGAGTGAGTTTGTGTATGTTAAGTACAATTGAGAAATAATTACATATAAATGAAACATACAAATATTAATAAAAATAACAGTATATTATTAATACTATATAAATAATAGTAATAAAATCTCTAGATAGTCTCCAACACAAGTTTTTACAAGTATCAATAAACTGGTATTAATGAAGATAATGGTCTGAAACCCAAGCAGTCATCTTCGATCCATTATTTAATAAGACTTTTTCACCATTATTCCTATTTAAAATAGAGAAAAACTGAAAATGAGTACACAAAGTACAATGGGACATCACATCTATTTGTTTGGATTCTAATGGTGGGAAAGGTGGTGAACATCCTCACTATAAGATTCAATTGCCGGGCTCGGTGGCTCAGCCTTGGGAGGCCGAGGTGAGTGGATTGCCTGAGCCCGCGGGTTCAAGACCTGCCTGGGCAACTTGGCGAGACCGCATCTCTAGAATAAGTCAAAAATTAGCTGGGCGTGGTAGCGCGTGCCTGTAGTTCCAGCTACTTGGAAGGCTGAGGCGGAAGGATCGCCAGAACCCAGCAGGTTGAGGCTGCGGTGGCCGGGAGCGGCCACTGCACTCCAGTCTGGGCGACAGAGTGAGACTCCAACTAAAAAAAAAAAGATTAATTCTTGGGAGGCCGAGGTGAGTGGATTGCCTGAGCCCGCGGGTTCAAGACCTGCCTGGGCAACTTGGCGAGACCGCATCTCTAGAATAAGTCAAAAATTAGCTGGGCGTGGTAGCGCGTGCCTGTAGTTCCAGCTACTTGGAAGGCTGAGGCGGAAGGATCGCCAGAACCCAGCAGGTTGAGGCTGCGGTGGCCGGGAGCGGCCACTGCACTCCAGTCTGGGCGACAGAGTGAGACTCCAACTAAAAAAAAAAAGATTAATTCTTGGGAGGCCGAGGTGAGTGGATTGCCTGAGCCCGCGGGTTCAAGACCTGCCTGGGCAACTTGGCGAGACCGCATCTCTAGAATAAGTCAAAAATTAGCTGGGCGTGGTAGCGCGTGCCTGTAGTTCCAGCTACTTGGAAGGCTGAGGCGGAAGGATCGCCAGAACCCAGCAGGTTGAGGCTGCGGTGGCCGGGAGCGGCCACTGCACTCCAGTCTGGGCGACAGAGTGAGACTCCAACTAAAAAAAAAAAGATTAATTCTTGGGAGGCCGAGGTGAGTGGATTGCCTGAGCCCGCGGGTTCAAGACCTGCCTGGGCAACTTGGCGAGACCGCATCTCTAGAATAAGTCAAAAATTAGCTGGGCGTGGTAGCGCGTGCCTGTAGTTCCAGCTACTTGGAAGGCTGAGGCGGAAGGATCGCCAGAACCCAGCAGGTTGAGGCTGCGGTGGCCGGGAGCGGCCACTGCACTCCAGTCTGGGCGACAGAGTGAGACTCCAACTAAAAAAAAAAAGATTAATTCTTGGGAGGCCGAGGTGAGTGGATTGCCTGAGCCCGCGGGTTCAAGACCTGCCTGGGCAACTTGGCGAGACCGCATCTCTAGAATAAGTCAAAAATTAGCTGGGCGTGGTAGCGCGTGCCTGTAGTTCCAGCTACTTGGAAGGCTGAGGCGGAAGGATCGCCAGAACCCAGCAGGTTGAGGCTGCGGTGGCCGGGAGCGGCCACTGCACTCCAGTCTGGGCGACAGAGTGAGACTCCAACTAAAAAAAAAAAGATTCAGTTGTTCTCCATCAAGCAGTCCTACATTTGGATAGTAAATTTATCATCTTTCCCTGCCAACACGGATTGGAAATACAAACTCCTCCAAGTAAAAGGATGTGAGAGAGAGGGGTAAATATCACTAGGTCTATAAGATTGATATTAACATTGTCTATGTTTGCTTTTCAGTGACAGCTCTAAAACTACCTAGTTTGACCTAATTGTACTGTTTCAAACCTTGTGATTTAATAAGTCTTCCAGAAGATGCTATCTATTAATTAATTCAAAAGGGATCACCCAATTTACATGTTATCACTTTGCTCCAGATATTACCATATCCTCCAAGGACATCAGGAACACATGCCCTATACTGAAATGTGGGGCTCTTGGTTTCTCATTCACTATCATGTTTTAAAAAAACATCTGCCTTTTGTCCATGTGCCTCCAGGACACATCACCTTGTTGAATTTGAAGTGACAGTGGAGAAAAGTCAGGAATGGGGAAGAATCACATGTATAGGACTTTAAACTTTCAAGTATTTTGCTATCTAATACATACATAATATCTAATACATACTTTCAAGTATTTTGATATCTAATACATATTTCTTTCATTGCAGGTATAATATAAAATATATTAATACATTATATATTTAAACGTTTACATTTTTTCTTATCAAAATTTGCTCATATAAAAACACAGGTTTATACATGTGTCTGTGTGTATATACAACACATACACACGTGCACACACACACACACACAGAATGTAGTGCTTCTGTGTTTGGTTTCCCATGGTGTTTCACTTTTTTAAATCTAGACTTTTACATGCTTTCATGCTTCACCTTATCTGCAATCCTGGATCATTTATTTCAATGATTTATTCTTGTCACTGCTATCCCTTAATTAAATGGTATAAAACTCTTTGGAACTTGTCTATTCTTTTTCTATTCACCTCTCTATGCAAGTGCCAATTGATTCCAAATCTTACACTACACTGCCTTTACAGATAATCATTGCTCTATCATGTTATTTTCTGCCAAATTTCCTTGAGCTAAAACATTTTTCCTCTACCAACATATCAGCCACCTTTCTTATTCTGATTGTTTCATAGATTATAGTCATATCCTTTTATAGCATTGCCTATAAATCTATGACATCATTCTTTTTAATAGCACATGGTATTCAGGTAATGACTGTACCCTAGTTGATAAATATCATTGGTGAACATTTAGACTATTTTCATTATTTTGCTTATAAGCTGCATCTGACATTCTAGATCACAAATCTGTGCATTTGTGCCTGTTTCATGGGAATTAGAATTGCTGGACGATGAGGCATGTACTTTAAAAATTAACAGATATTATGAAATTGCCTTATTTTTTTAAAGAAGAAAAAAGGAATATATCAACCTACACTCTACCCATCTAGGTTTAAAATGTAGAACTATATCAAGAATCTTTAACATAGTCATACCATAAATCCAGCAATTCTACTTCTGGGAAATTTATCTTAAGGTAATCCTAGACCTGGAATAAACATAAACTAGGATAGTCAATCCAGCATTATTTAAATTTTAAAAAAGGAAACAATCCATTTCTATATGAATTGTGGAAAGGTTACCATGTATCTTTTAAAATTATATTTTGAAAGAGTCTTTAATAATATGAAGCAATGCTAAAAATAAGTGGAAAAGTGTTATAAAATAAAACTTCGAATAGGTATTTTATTACAAATATTTAAATACAAATACACAGAATAGTATAGGAAATATGAAAAAGAAATATGTCCAGATGTTACCATGAAGGTTAAGGTGAAGTGGTCATGGTAAAGGGGATGGAAATTACAGATGGGAAATATATTGTCTTTACTCATTCTTCCCACTGAAAAGAAATGAATAGGTACAGATAAAGATAAGT
Source organism: Carlito syrichta (assembly GCF_000164805.1). Lineage (NCBI taxonomy): Eukaryota > Metazoa > Chordata > Mammalia > Primates > Tarsiidae > Carlito > Carlito syrichta. Next base: position 53,159 of record NW_007231877.1, on the reverse strand, counting down.
TACTAAATTCTTTAGAGGAAGAGGAACAGAAAGCTTCATGCTACTGTTGATATCAGGTGGTACTTAAGTAGCAAAAGTCTCAGGAGAACAGGAAAAACAGATTAAATAGAAGGTAAGGACAGGAGAGCCAAAAAGAAGGGCAACTGTTTGTAATGACTATTGTGGATGTTGGAAGAAAGAACCATGCAGGCATGTACCCAAAAATTGTTGAATGGTACTGAAATTGGAAAACACAAGAGTTAAAGGACACTAAATGCCACTGCTAGTCTTCCCTAGAGAAGTGGTCCTCAACCTTGGCTACACATTATAATTTCAGGGAGAAGTTTATAAAATACCAATGCCAAGTTTAAGAAGGACCAAGATACAAGGTCAACAAACAGAAGTCAATCACATTTCACGTAGAATCCAAAATTAGAAACAATACCATTAACAATCACATTGAAGAAAATGTAACATTTAGATATACACTTAGCAAAACGTACAGGATCTTAATTCTGAAAACTGGAACATTCTCATGAAAGAAATCAAAGAAGACCTAAATAAGTAGAGAGACATATCGTATTCATAGATTGAAAGATTGGGCGTAGGGCTGGATAAAGAAAATGAGGTACATATATATGATGGAACATTATGCAGCCATAAAGAAGAACAAAATCATGTTCTTTGCAGCAACATGAATGTACCTGGAGATCATCATACTAAATGAACTACCACAGAAACAAAAATCTGAATACCACAAGTTCTTGCTCATAAGCAGGCCCTGATCATTGATCACATGAGCACAAGGGTGGGAACAGCAGACACTGGCCACTGCTAGGGGAGGCATGAAGGGAAGAAAGATGGGGGGGCACATGGCAACACACTGGGTACCAGGTTCACTACTGGGGGAGAGAGGGCCCAGTAGAAGCTCATAACCTCACCTGTATGTAATTTATGTAGCAAATGCTCACAAGTACCTCACAATCTAAAATAAAATTCATTTTAAAAAAGACTCTACACAGCCGGGCTCAGTGGCTCAGCCTGTAATCCTGCGCCTTTGGGAGGCTGAGGTGAGTGGATTCCCTGAACCCACGGGTTTGAGACCCGCCTGGGCAGTGAGACCTCATCTCTACAATAAATTAAAAAATCAGCTGGGCGTAGTAGCGCGTGCCTGTAGTTCCAGCTACATGGAAGGCTGAAGCGGGAGGATCGCCGGAGCCCAGCAGGTCGAGGCTGCGGTGGCCGGGAGCGGCCACTGCACTCCAGTCTGGGCGACAGAGTGAGACTCCAACTCAAAAAAAAATAAAAAAGACTCAACAAAGTAAAGATGTCAATTCTTCCCAGACTGAGATATGGCTTTAATGTAATGCCTATCAAAATCACAAGGATTGTTGTAGACATTGCAAGCTTATTTACTTATTTATCTATCTGTAAGTCGCAGTCTCATTCTGTCACCCAGGCTACAGTGCAGTAGCACAATCATGGTTTACTGTACCCTCAATCTCCTAGACTCAGGCCATCCTTCTGCCTTAGCCTCCTGAGTAACTGAGACAATAAGTGTGTACCCCCACACCCGGCTAATTTTTTGATTATAGAGACAAGGTCTCACTCTGTTGCCCAGGGTACAGAACTCCTGGGCTCAAGCAACACTCCCACCTTGGCCTCTTAACGTGCTGGAATTACAGGTTAGTGCTATACCATGTATGGCCCCTTATTTTAAAGTTTATATGGAAAAGCACAAGCCTTAGAATAGCCAAAAACTATCTTCACCAAGAGTAAATCAGGAGAAATCATTTTTGTGTATAAGTCTTACTATACTAAATAGCAGCAGTAATCAAGATTGTGTTATTGGTGAAGAGATAAACCCATAGATCAACAGAATAGAGATCCCAGAAATAGACTCACACAAATATGCTCAGTTGATTTATGGCAAAGCACAAAAGAGATGGTGTTGGAGCAATTGGGCATCCTTGGGGGGGAAAAAAGAATCCAACCTAAACCTTACACATTATATAAAAATTAACTAAAAATGGATCATAAAAATTAAGTGTAAAATGTAAGGCTATAAAACTTTTAGGAAAAGCAAAGCAAAAAATCCGAAGTTTCTAGACAAATAATTCTTAGATTTGACACCAAAAGGACAGTCCATCTTTTAAAAATAAAGGAATTGGACATCATTAAAATTAAAAATCTTTGCTTTGTGAAGGACTCTATTAAGAGCATTATAGACCAGGTACAGTGGCTCAAGTCTGTAATCCTAAAACTTGAGGAGGCCAATGTGAGAGGATTACCTGCGCCCACGGGTTCGAGAACAGCCCGGGCAACTTGGTGAGACCTTATCTCTACAATAAATCAAAAAATTAGCTGGGCTTGCAGTGCATGCCTGTAATTCCAACTACTTGGAAGGCTGAGGCAGAAGGATCGCTTGAGCTCAGAAGGTCGACGCTGGGATGGCCATGTACTGAATTCCAACCTGGGTGACAGAGTGAGACTCCAACTCAAAAACCACACAAACAAAAAGAGTATCATAAAAGCTATAGAGTGGGAAAGAATATTTGCAAACCACATATTTGACAAGGACTAGTATCTAGAATATATAAAGACTTCTCAAATTTCACAATAAGAAAATTCAATTAGAAAATAGGCTAGAAATATGAAGAGACATTTCATTAAAGAGGTTAAAAAATGGTAAATAAGTACATGAAATGATGTTCAATATCACATCAGGAAAACACAATAAGATATCATTACACACTTACCAGAATGTCTAAGATTTAAAAAAAAAATAGTGACAATAGCAAATGCCAATAAGGATACAGAAAAACTGGACCATTTATACATTGCTGCTGGGAATGCAAAATGGTACAACTACTCTGCAAAAACAGTTTAGCAGTTTATTGCAAAACTAAACACGCAATTACTATATAACCCATTCCTGGGCATTTGTCCCGCTGAAATGAAAACACATGTTCACACAAAAGCCTCTACACAAATGTCCATGAGAACTTTATTTATATTAGCCAAAAGCTGGAAACAACCTAGGTATTCTTCAACAGATGAATGACTATCCAAACTGTGGTACCTTCACACCATGGAATACTATTGAGCAAAAAAAGGAACAAATGGTGATACAAGCACAGCGAAACTTAGATCTCCAGGGCATTATGCTGAGTAGAAAAAAGTCAATTCCAAAAGGTTACATATTGTATGGTTCTAACTATATAGCACTTTTGAAATGGCAGAATTCTAGAAATAGAGAACAGATCAGTGGTTGCCAGAAGTCTGGGAAGAAGCGAGGGAAGTGGTCATTGCTATTAAAGGGATCCTTGTGGTGATGGGAATGTTCTGTCTCTTGATGTATCAATATTGAGATCCTGAAAGATGTTACCGTTAGGTATCTGTATTATTTTTTGAACCATATGTGAATCTACAATTATCCCAATGTAAAAAGTTTAATTAAAATTAAATGAATAAAACAGGGCAAGAAGAAGGAAAATTGCTGATGCCAGGTCTTAACTCCTGAGACTGTGATTTAATTGGTTCAAAATGCAGCCTGGATTGCAAGTGTGTGAGAGTGTTTTGTAAAGCAACCCAGGGGATGATAATGTGTAGCCAAGATTAAGAAGCATGATCTAGATGTACTGACTGACTCGCTTAGAAAAGCACAGAAAGCAAATGATGGACTCAGCCATGATTGGTGGTTTGCAGGATGAATGCATTGAAAAGACAGAACAACAGGGATGAGACTACTGGCAGAGGAACAGATAAAGAATGTAGAAACCTGTTCCAGAACCTTGTGAGTCCATGAAAAGGCCTGGGCATGAGAATGGAGAGGCTTAGTTTGAGATCCCCCAGTATGCTCTCTCACTGAATATTCAACTGTGCTAAGTAGGTGGGCAGGGTACTGCTATTTCCTTTCTACAGATAATAAAGCTGAGGCATAGAGAAGTCAAGTAATCTGCCCAAGACCACATGGCTGCTACGAGACAGGGCTAGAGTAACAATTCCTCACCCAATTTTCACATTAGCTTTAGTTTAAGCAACCATTAAACAAGATTAAGATTTTAACGATGTCATGAAAGTACAGAAAATGAATATCTGATGATTCAAGTTCCTGTTCTAAATATTTGTTGTAGCCTTAGAGGACACAGACTCTCAAGAATAAGTAAGACGAAGTTATAAATGAATTTCTTTGAAATCTTCTCTAGTTCTCCACCAATTAAAAACACATACAATTAAGATATTTATACAGATACTTTGGCTTTTAGAGAAAGTATGTAAATATAAAAAAGTTCTGAAATAGTTTTTTCACTTCAGAAGTATGTATAGCACTTCTAAGCAAGACGAAACCTATAAATTGTATAACAAAGGTTCAAAATATGAAAGAGTTACACATACTGACCTAGTTCTACGAGTTTTTCCACATGCAACAACAATAGATCATTATGAGAGGGAAATTGGGAGAAGCCAGGGTGAGTGTAGACAGTCTTCATTGGTATCAAATCACTATTTTCTTTGTTCTGGAGGTAACTTCTTTCTATTACCAGGTTGTCTGTGATGGGACTTGTCATAAGAAAAGGGATTGGGAAATAGATACCACTTTTTTTTTTTTTTTTTTTTTAGAAGTCAGACTTTTTTATTGGAGCATACATACCCTAAAATTCACCCTTTTTAACTGTCAGCTCAGTGAGTTTTGACAAATTCCTACCACCACAATTAAGATGTAGAATATTTTCAGCACCCCCAAAATTTCCTCATGTACCTTTAGAGTTAATTCCTTTCCTGCATCCCATCTTCTGGCAAACACTGATATGTTTGCTTGTCATTATAGTTTTGCCTATTTCAAACAGTTATACAAATGAGTCATATAGTATGTCAACCTTTGTGACTCGCTTTTTTTTACTTAGCATAATGCTTTAGAGATTCTTCATTTTGTTGCATGTAGATACCACTTTTAACGAGGCCATTTTAATTTTTCATAATTACTAAAAACATATTTTCTAACATTTTTAATCTTTATTAGAATTTTTATATCTTGAATTCTTGGAAAATAGGATTTCTCCTTAATAATTTTAATTGCTTAGAAAAATTTTAATGTATCTACCTTCTTGCCTACATAATATCAAATAAAATACAATTATTAAGATTCAATTGCAACTCAAGGTAATGATTCTGTACATTATTACAATCATAAAACTATACATTATATACTTATATAATTGTCGCTGAAAGCTCTTCTGAAAGTAAAAGGCAATATTTTCTCTACTTCCAATACAGTGTTTTTCAAAGAAGTGTCTGGGGACAATATATGTTAAATCTTGCATTGCATTAAGAATGTAGAATCCTAGATGAAACTCATCAAATCAAAATTCAGAATTCAGATTCTAAGATTCCATTTATAAGACACTCTCCAGATAATTTTGGGTACGTAAAAGTCTGAAAAATGCCTTAGTAGGATGTCTTCTTGTGATTTATCTATTCGAAAGTAAGAGTTGGGGGATGATAAAGAAAATGAGGCTTTGGTTCATTGAAGGGTTCTGGTTCACCAAGTTATTTGAGCAAGTAAAAGTATCTACCGTCTTAGAGACACTGAAAACATTGTATCTAATCATTTAGCTATAGGACTTTATGCAATAGTCTCAAACATCTCACTACTTCTAGGAGATCAGATTTTCAATCCTGAGGAAATTTTAAACTGAAGAAGGAGTTTTCAGATAGTGTCTTGATATCACATTGAGACAAGATTCAGATGAAATCAAAGAAAAAATTTTCCTGTAAAGAATCTCCTTTAAATTTCTCCAGAGCTTTAGATATTTATCTTGGGAGTAGGTGTGATGTGATGATCGGACCCTCAATGGAGGAGCAAGGAGGAATGGGCTCTACCTTTGAGCACCCCTAGTGTTCCAGGTACTGTATTCATATACTGGCGAGCATATGTTAAGACACCATTTTATAGGTGAGGAAAGAGAGGAGAGTATTGTTACATACTTAGTGAAGAAGCATCTGAAAGCAGGAAGCAGCTTTTAAAATTAAAAGCAAATAGTGCTAAGTGTATTGGTGAAGCAGAAAGTTTCATTGGCCTATTATGTTCATTCTTTCGCAAGATGGAGACTGTATCAGTGGGAGCATAATGCTTCCTATCTCTTGCAATGTGTGGAAAGTGGAGGGGGTACACCCACTGTGAGCCCTTGAACAGCCACCAAGCCCCTGCAGCCCACAGGCACAGACCTAAAGTTACAGTGAGCCACTGACAGGACCCACTGTTTTGCGATCAAGGTTGTTCTGATCACACAGTAATGTTGTTCTTGGTGCTGCCAGTTGACTGGCCACGAGGTTGCAGGTGCGACATGGCCACCAAACACCCTTGGCTCTCCACACTTGGCTAGCCTCACATTTGTATTTCTTTTTATTCCTTCCTTCCTCCCTTCCTTCCTTCCTTCCCCTCTCTCTCTCTTTCTCTCTTTCTCTCTTTCTCCCTTTCTCCCCTTTCCCTTTCTCCTTTTCCCTCTCTCTCTCTTTCTCTCTTTCTCCCTTTCTCCCCTTTTCCCTTTCTCCTTTTCTCCCTTTCTCCCTTTCTCTCTCCTCTTTCTTTCTTTCTTTCTTGTCAAGGTCTCACTCTGTTGCCCAGGCTAGAATGAAATGGCACGATTATGGCTCACTCCAGCCTCAGATTCCTGGGCTCAGGCAATTAGTCCTTCTACCTGAACATCCCAAGTAGCCTGGATTACAGGTGTGTGCCACCATATCCCAGTAATTTTTACTTTATTATAATTGTTTGTAGAGGCAAAGTCTCATTATTTTGCCTAGATTAGTCTTGAACTCCTAGACTCAAATTATCCTCCTACCTTGGCATTTGTATTTTTCTCAGACTTTTCCACTAGAAATGGGTCAACAACTGGAATTCCACATTTGTCTTGGGTTGGCCAAATCCCTGTATTATTTTCTACTGTTATCCCTTAGGAAAGATAACAAAACATTAGATAGACATATTAATAAAAGTCTATTAAAATCTCAGAATGGAAATGGTTATTTTGTAAGTTCAAAACTAGAAATCTTATTAAGAGATGAGACCTTTATCTTTTCTTGCATTGCTTTTAAAATGACCAAATCAATAAAGCTAAGTATTAATATATACATCTTTAGAAAACTAAACACAAACTCACTTTTATAAAAAGAAATAAAAATATTCTATCTAGTCATGAAATTATTATTTTTCTTTATTTGGCATTATTTGTATTGTCCCATCATAACAGATATCTAGATATACCAAAATACTTTATACCTCACATACCCAAAATACATTATACATAAAGGAAAAGCATAAGAGAAATTTCTAGTACTGTGTTTATTCCATTCTTTGATTTAACACAAAAATTTTTAATTAACAAGAAACTTATTTAAGTATGAATTTCCTCAAATATGAAGAAAATCAAACTTCTCCATAGCTATATAATTTGGGAATTAAAAGATATGCTCATTTGTAATACTCTTTACTGTTGATTTCTATATCACAACAAAAATTTATTTAAAACAAAAAGTTTTTAGCACAATAGATTTGTATTTCTCTATTCTACATCAGAACTCATTTCTACTTTCTCTTTAGATACATGTAAACTTGGGTTGCTTTTGGGGGTGATATATTTAGTTTATTTCGTGAAGATTCTGTAGGGGTGGCATCTTTATATAGTGATGGTAGTTGATTGATGGGGGTTGCTGGTTGATCTTTATTTGTTACTATTTTTATTGTGATTGAGATTACTCGGGGTTTTAGATAATAAGAAGGGTCCCAAGTATAATAGTAATAAGAAAGGACAAAAAGTATAGTTTAATTATGCCTGATTGGTTGGAGGTGATTGTGGATGTGTATATATGGGCTATGGCTGTGGTTTTTGGTATTGTTTTTTCTAATCAGAGGAGGTCTAGAAGTGAGGATGCTGTGTTTTGACTTACATATATTTTTATAAGAGGAGATAGGCGATGAGTTGTGATTGGGAAAAAGCCTAGTAGATTCAAGAATAGGAGGGGTTGAGTAGGTCATTTTAGTTTGAGGAAATATGTGAGGTTATTGAGTTCTATTGCTAGTGTAAACCCTAGCATGGTGACAGTAAGTGCTGAGAGTTTTAGGTATAGTGGTATGGTTATTTGTGGAGTTATTATAGGAGGAATGGAATGCGAGATAAGAAAACCCGCGAAGATGCTGCCTAGGGTTAAGCATTTAATAGGGTTAATTAGGAGGGGATTATTTTCGTTGATATTTGTTGAAGTTGGGAAGCAGGGTTGACCTAGGAGTGCAAAGAAACTGATGTGTGTGCTGTAGACGGCTGTTAAGGACGTGGCAAGTAGTGTAATAGAGAGGGCTCAGGCGTTGGTATATGAAGTGTTGGCGGCTTCGATGATTAGGTCTTTAGAATAGAAGCCTGTGAGGAAGGGAATACCCGTGAGAGCAAGACTCCCGATAAGTAATGAGGAGGAAGTGAAGGGTAGTATGAGTAGGCCTCCTATTTTGCGGATATCATGTAAACTGTGAATTCCCTCTTCCTTTTAATAATATAAGCCAACAAACAAGAAACTCTATAAAATTAAGACCATCCCAGATCTTTGGGGGGAAAAAACACCACAAAGTATTTAGAACTGTTTTTGCTGCATTAAGGTTTACAGGTGGATTTTAATCCACATTATATGTGGTCACCCTTAGACCTTTGTACTATGTATACACATGTGTGACCGCAATATTTTATTAGTATTCAACTTACCAAAAAGAAATACTTTAAAACCTAAGAAAGAAAGATGGAGAATAGTTAATCTCTACACCATTCTTATCCTTAAGGAAGCTCTGTGTGGTGGGCTGGAAGCAATGTGAAACTTTGGTGATATACCCCTGTCAAATAAAAGGATACCTTGGAAGTCTTAAAATAATGGAAATGAAAAAATGTTTTTCTGTTTTTGAAAAAGGACATCTGTGGTATGGGAGAGGTTTGGTAGGAGACAGAGAAAAGAAAGAGGCATAGGGAGTTTCCAGGGTCATATCAGTGAAGGAACACAGTTTAGTGTTTATAGGCACAGGATCTATAGCCAAACTTTGCTGACCTGAACCAACTCTACCATTTATTAACTATGTGACCTTGGGCAAGTTTCTCAGTCTCTCTGTGTCTCAATATTCTCATCTGTAAGATAGAGATAAAAATAATATTTACATAAGATTAAATCAATTGGTATTTACAAAGTATTGTAAATATTAGTTAAATAAAAATAAGTCTCAGCAAAATTTTACAGCAAATTATTAGACAGATGGTTTTTGAATACTTGGAGAAGGAATCAGTGGTCACAAGAAGTCAGCATGGGATTCTTAACATGCCACACTAAATTAACCTAATTTCATTTTTTAAAAGAGCTAATTAGATAATGGCTAGGGGGAATGGGATAAACTTAATGAACCTTGACTTCAGGGAAGCACTGAATAAAGTATCTTGTGATGTCCCTATGTACAGATAGCAAATGGTAAGTAGATAATTATATGTCTAGGAAGTTCTGCAGCTGATTAAGTAGCCATGCAAGAAATGTTAACCTGCAGGGAAGGTCTTAATAGAAATGCCATGTATAGCATTTCTATTAATGACTTAAACTGAAATAGAGATAATACATTCACATAATCTGTAGGTTTAAGATAGGTGGCAGAATGAGAAGGGGCTAATTTAAATATAGACTTAGAGATTATTTAGCTCAACCTTTTACCTAACACAGAGTTCCCTCTAAAATGCCTCCAAGCATATGATTACTGGTCTTGAAGATATGACATGGAATATAAGAATGATTTCTCTTTCTGAACTGTTCTAATTGCTAGAATATTCTTCCTCAACTTAAGTCAAAAGGCATCCATGTTATGACTACCACATGGCTAGTATACTGACACAGAGTGCTTGGGTTGAGTCCTACTTTCTTTTCTTATTAGCTATGTCATGGGGGTGAGTTATTCAATCTTTTTGTGACTTAGTTTCCTCATATTTAAAATGAGGATAATGTAACATACACTCACAGGATTGTTAAGATTAAGAGAGTTATAAGTTCTTAGGACTATGCCTGAATAAATATCTAATAGCTATTAGATAAAGCAGGGCAAATATTAGACATGACTTGACAGCCTCTACATGAGAATTCCATAAGCATTTAAAAAGAATTATGATCCTTCTGTCTTTTCTTTTCTCCAAGGTAAACATGCTCATGGTGTCCACACCCTACTGCATCCTGGTTATTAATGCTCTTTGGATGCACTTTGTCATTGTTCCTTAAATTTGTTGTTTGGCCAAGAGGGATACTCAAAATATTCAATAACCAATAGGGGCAACAATGAGTCAGATGACACTGACTGTGAAGCTCTTGAGAGACTGAGCTAATGCATGCCAGCTAAATGCTAACACTGGGTTTGGCTATACAATGGCACTATGATTCCCTTTGTTAAAAATTCTTTAATTTAGTTCAAATATCCCACTTTCTAAATCACCACCTCCTAAGTCTATTAATATTTCTCTGCTATAATTGTTTGATCTCACCATGACCTTCTAAGCCATTGATCTCATAAACTTTTAAATCTATTACCCTCTTTAAAAGGTGAGAAATTTTGTTATAAAGGGAAGCAAAGAAATGAAGTAATATCTAATTTATTTTAGTTTTAGTTTTTAAGTGATGGGTAATACTAGAACAGGTTTGAAACTGATGTGAATGATACAGAAGATAGACAATGTAGGTGTCATGCTAATTAAGAAATTACTGAGAAGCTGAAAAGACCAAATTTGTATCTCTAGGCCAAAATTCTCCCCTAGACCAGGAGTTCCATCGCTAGCTATCGATTGGCAATGCCACCTGGATGTATCATAGCAATATTTTTAGCATGGTCCAAACATGTATCTTTTCAGCAAAATCTTTTTCTTCCTGTCATATCTCCCATCTCCATAAATGCCACCTGGTGGGGTGTGGGTAGGGCCAAGATGACCAACTAGAGACCGATTACTGCTCTTGGCAAGAAAGTCTAAAAGGGGGATTGAAAAGGTATGCCTGGAAACTCGAGCTGAGGCTTATCAGATGAACACCTCGTGACACAGAGAAGGTCAGCTCCACACCCCAACCACCTCCAGATTCAGGCCAGACACGATCCAAAGAGTACCATTGGAGCGAAGAAAGTGATGAATGAACAGAAGAGATTGTACTCACTTCCCCAGCACATTTGCAGTCCTAGTCAAGGGAGAAACAAACTAACCTCCCTCACACACGCCCACACACCCGCTCTGCTGTGGGGAAGGTTCAGAGAGCAGCCTGGAATCAGGACAGAAATACTGGTTGGGTCCATGTAGGGCCCAGCTGACTCCAGTTTCTTGTGAGTCTTGGAGCCAGCAGCTGCCAGTCACCCTCCTCCCCTTTCCACGGAGAGACTTTGCAAGACACACCCTGCAGGGGTAGTCTGCAGCTCTTGGGCGCTCCCCTCTTCCTTCCTCTCCTGCCCCCGGCCAGGGTGACACGCCCACTTTGGGGACATTTCTCCAGTTGCACCAATGCCTAGCCCCTGTTCAGTGCTGCAAACTCGGCTAGCTCTCCAGAGGCCACCATCACCCCCCTGCCCCTTCCATAGAGCATGGTAGGAACTAGGAGGCAGAGAACCTCTGTGACTCCTGACAAACCAAAACCCCCCCGGCGCCCAGGTAAAATAAGGCAATCCCACCTCTGCCAGTTTATGTTTTGGTCACTGAGGAGCAGGACTTCCCCCAACCACAGGCAGTTTGACAGAAGCAGCCCACCCACTTGTGGACTAAGAGAGAAATGCCGGGTCTCCTCCAGCAAGGCAGTGCCCTGCCTTGTATCCCTGTGTGAGAGGAGTGGCCTCTCTTAAACAGTCGGCCATTTTAATCCTGCCTGAAAGCCTGTACCAGAGTTGAGCCATGTGGCTCCTCCCGGCCACCAGTCTGCCCTGCTGATATGAGGGTGGACTGGGGAGGGAAGTGCCAAAGCTCCCTAGCAGCCAGGGTCCCTGGCATTTGTGCTGGAACCAGGGTAAAGCACCTGATCTGGAGATAGGACTTGTGCCGTCTAGCCTGTACACTGCCAGTGAAACAGTTCCAGCTAGATTCCCCCAGGCTACCATCCTTGCTGCGCCTCTGCCCCTTCCACAGGCAAACCAGAGAAGGGAGGTCAAGTAAGAAAACAACACACTGTCACCCCAATAATAGCAACATTTTTTTCTTTGAGTCAGCACCTCCCTCTGTCACCCAGGTTGGAGTGTAGTGGCATGTTCATGGCCACCGCAACCTTGGCCTGCTGGGCTCAGGTGATCCTTCCACCTTAGCCTTTCAAGTAGCTGGATCTATAGGTATGTACCACTGTGCCCTGCTAATTTTTTGATTTAGAGATGAGGTCTCACCAAGTTGCTTAGGCTGGTCTTGAACCTGTGGGCTCAGGCAAACCTCTCACCTCAGCCTCCCAAAGTGCTGGGATTATAGACATGAGCCACTGCACCCAGCCTAATAATAGCAACTTTAATAAGAAATAACAAAGTGAAAAACAAAGAGACTGCCCTCACAGATGAGGAACTAGCAAAACAACAGCAGCAATCCCCAAAGCCAAAATGGTTCCACACCCAAAAAGGATCCTCTTTAATGAACCTATTCAGAATGATCTGTCCTTGATGACAGATATAGAATTCAGATTATGGACAGCAAAGAAACTCAACATGATCAAAGAGAAAGTAGACATCCAAATCAATCAGACCATGAAGACAGTACAGGAAGTAAAAACTGAGCTGACCATCATATGAAAGAACCGAACTGAACTTTTAGAAATGAAGAATTCTCTCCTGAACTTTTAAAACACAATAGCAAGCCATAACAGCAGAATCAACCAGGCAGAGGAAAGAATTTCAGAGCTTGAAGATTGAATTAACAGTTTGACAAAAATAAAGAGAAAATAATTAGGAAAAAATGAGTAAAGCCTACAAGAAGTCTGGGATTATATAAAGAGACCAAATCTATGGCTGATTTTGGCATTTCTGAGAGAGAAGGGGAAACTGAGAACACCTTGAATCGAGCTCTCTAAGATGTCATCCAAGAAAACCCTCTGTCTTGCAAGAGAGGCAGCCATGCAGACAGAAAATTCAGAGAACTCCTGTGAGGTTTTATATGAGAAGATCACCCCCAGGCACATAATAATCAAATTTGCCTAGGTGAGTATGAAAGAAAAAAGTCTAAAGGCAGCTAGAGAGAAAGGTCAGACCACTTACCAAGGAAAACCCATCAAAATTGCAGCAGACCTCTCAGCAGCAATCTTACAAGCTAGAAGGGACTGGAACCCAATTTTAACATCCTTAAAGAAAAGCAATTCCAGCCAAGAATTTCTTACATCAACTCTTCCCCACAAACTAAGCTTCGTTAATCAAGGAGAATTAAAATATTTCCCAGACATGCAATCCCTAGGAGAATATGTCATCTCCAGACCAGCCCTTCAGGAGATGCTTAAGGAAGTTCTAAATACAGAAACAAAAGGACAGTACCACACATTGCAAAGACAAAGGTTCAGCACAGAGAGTACAGACTATAAAAATCAACCAAACAGTGTAAAACACAAAGCAGCATTTTAACAACAATATGACAGGAACAAATTCCCACATATCAATAATTAACTTAAATTTTAAGGAACTGAACACCTCTCAAAAGTCACAGAGTGGCAAATTGGGTAAAGAAACATGATCCATCCTTCTGCTGCCTTCAGGAAACCCATCTCACTGTAAATAACACCTACAGACTCAAGGTAAAGGGTTGGAGAAAGATCTTCTATGCAAATGGGAAAAAAAAGAGCAGAAGTAGCTATTCTTACATCAGATAAAATAGACTTTAAACCAATAAAATTTTAAAAGGACACTAAAGGGCACTACAAACTGATAAAGGGCTCAATTCATCAGCAAGAAATTTATTTTGAAATGTATATGCATCCAACATAGGAATACTCAGATTTATAAAACAATTGCTAATTAATCCAAGAAAGAACATAGACAGCCATACAATAATATTGGGAGACTTCAATACCCTGCTAACAAGTTTATACAGATCTTTGAGGTAGAAAATTAACAAAGAAATCCAGAATCTAACTTGAACACTGGACTGGTTAGATCTAATAGGCATCTACAGATCACTCTACCCAACATCCACAGGATATACATTCTTCTTATCAGTGCAAGTAACATACTCTAAGATCAACCACATACTTGGCCATAAATCAAGCATGAACAAATACCAAAAGGTCAAAATCATGCCAAGCTTCTTCTCAGACCATAGCAGAATAAAAATAAATATAATCCACAGGAACCTCCCCAAAACACACAAATGCATGGAAATTAAACAGATGTTCCTGAATGACTTTTGGGTTAACACAGACATAAAATAAGAGAGAAATAAATAAGACAGAAATAAAAAGATTCCTAGAAATAAATGAAAACAAAGACACAACACACCCAAACCTCTGGGATATGTGAAATCAGTGCTAAGAGGGAAGTATATAACACTACATGCACACATCAAGAAAATAGATCTCAAGTAAACAGTCTATCACACCTAGGGAACTGGAAAGACAAGAACTAGCCAATCCCAAAGACAGTAGAAGATAGAAATCATCTAAGTAAAATCACAGCTAAATGGAATAGAGACCAACAAGTCACACAAAGAATCAAGTTGAAAAGCTGGTTCTTTCAATAAGATTGACAGACCGTGGCAGGATGAACAACAACAAAAAAAAAGAGAGAGAAAAAAAATTCAAATAAACCCAATTAGAAATGAAAAAGGTAAATTTACAACTGAATCTGAAGAAGTACAAAAGATTACCAGAGAATCAGATTACTACAAATGTCTCTCTGCATGTAACCTAGAACACCTAGAGAATAATTGATAAATTCCTGGAAACAAACAAACTCCCAATATTGAAACATGAAGAAATTGAAACCCTAAGTGAACCAAAAACAGTCCAGGAAATTGATTTATTAATAAGAAACCTCCCTGTTGGAAAAAAAAAAAAAAGAAAGAAAGAAAAATAACCTTTGGGTCAAATGGCTTCTCAGCTGAATTCTACCAGATAGGAAGTGCTGATACTAATCTTACTACAAGTATTCCAAGCAATTGAGAAGGAAGGAATCTTCTCTAGCTCATTCTGTAAAGCCAATATCATCCTGATACTCCAAAATGGCAAAGACCCCAAAAAGAAAGAAAACTATAGACCAATTTTCCTGATTAACACAGATGGAAAAATTCTCAGAAAGATACTAGTAAATCCAACAGCACATTGCAAAAAAAATCATCCATCATGACAAGGTGGGCTTTTTTCCTGAGATGCAAGGCTGGTTCAACATATGCAAATCAATGAATGTAATCTGCTACATAAACAGGAGTAAAACCCAGAACCACATGATTGTCTCAATAGACACAGAAAAAGCTTTTGATAAAATCCAGTATCTCTTCTTAATGAGAACCTTCAAACACCTAGACATCAAAGGAACATTCCCCCCAATAATAAGATCTATGACAAACCTGAAGCCAACATCATACTTAATGGACAGAAGCAAGAATAATCATTTCCCCTAAGAACTGGAACAAGGCAAGTATGTCTACTCTCACCACTCCTATTCAACACAGTGCTGACTGGAAGTCCTATTAAGAGCAATCAGGCAGGGAAAAGAAATTAGAGGTATCCAAATAGAAAAAGAGGAAGTTAAATTATCTCTTTTCACAGATGATTTGATTCTATACCTAGAAAACCTTACAGAGTCTGTTCAAAAACCTCCTCTCACTGATAAACTATTTTAGCATTACTAATCATCATAGAAATGCTAATCAAAACTACAATGAGGTGACATCTCACACCTGTGAGAATGGCTATTATTAAAAAGTCAAAAAGAAAAGGTGTTGGCAAGGCTGCAAAGAAAAGAGAATGCTTGTACACAGTTGATAGGAATATAAGTTAGTTCCTCTGTGGAAAGCAGTTTGGAACTTTCTTAAAGAACTAAAAATAGTTACTATTTAACCCAACAATCTGGGAATATTTCCAAAGAAACATAAACCATTCTACCTAAAAGATACCTGCACTCATATGTTTTTTGCAGCACTATTCATAATAGCAAAAACATAGAACCAACACAGGTGCCCACTGAAGGTAGACAGGATAAAGAAAATGTGGTACATATGTACCATGGAATACTATGCAGCCATAAACAAAACAAAATCACATCCTTTGCAGCAACATGGATGCAGTTGGAGACCATCATTGTAAGTGAATTATCACAGAAACCAAAAAGATGAATGCTGAATACTCTTACTCATAAGTGGGCACTAAACACTGGACACACATGGACAGAAGAATGAGAACAATGGACACTGGGCAATGCTAAAGGAGGGAGGGCTGGGGGATAAGAGGTACAAAACCACTTGTTGGGTACCATGCTCACTACTGAGGGTGAAAGAGGGCTCATCAGAAGCCCAAACCTCACCTTCATGCAATACAAGGGCAGTCCTCCCAAACCCCAAATTTATTTATTAAAAAATTGTGTATTTTTATATGCTTAAACTTCAGTCACCTTCAAAGTACTCTCTGTTTGATGCTGTACACCTATCAAGATGCTTTCTCCACCACTCAAAACAGTTTTTGAACTCACTAATTTTGAAAAAAAGTCACTCAAGATGAGAATGAGTGAATAGGGAGGGTGGGACATTGGGGTTAGGCTGTTTATGGTAAATTAAAAAAATTTTTTAAAAAACTGTTGAATACTCAGCACAGCGTGGGCAGTAGAATTGTCATAGTGAAAGAGCCAGTCACCTGTTGGCCACAACTCAGGATGTTTCTTCCACAAATCGTAACGCAACCTTCTCCAAACTTCCAGATAAATACTTTGGTTTACTGTTTTATTTGCAGCAACTAATTCTAAGTGTACTACAAGAGGTTTGCCCTCCAAAAGATAATTCCAGTTTTGGGGGGGGTTGGTCCCCCTTCATGTACTTATGCAGCAAATCCTCGCATATACCCCATGATTCTAACATATTTTAAATTTAAATTTAAAATATGCCACCTCTAATAATTTAAATTTAAAATATGCCACCTCTAATCTCTCACACCATAAGCCTAAGCGTCATCCTTGAGTTGTGTATTCAATTCCATATGTAATCCACCAAGAAATTCTGTCAGTCTAATCTCCAGTACTTTTAAAGAGGAATTATGTTATCAAGTTGGAGAATACTAAAGAGTGAGAAAGAGAAAGATAGTCCTTGACATACAGAAACTGCTCTGATACTCACAGAATTGTTTTCTTGTTGGACATAGACAATCTCACAGAACAGCAACATCAGACAAGATGCTATGAGTTTATGATAAGACAAAAACCCATGTACAACCCCCAATTACCAAACCTTTCTCTCTTTTGGCTAAAATAAAGGATAGCTACTTTTAAAAAAATCAATTACAGTTTTATCCTCACTCTAGTCAGGTCTTCCTATGACTGAGATAGCCAATCATAAAATTGCCTCACTTCCCGACAGCAACCAATTCAGAATAAAATCTGTTTCCTTAGACCTTCTCCAAAATCACCCAAAACCAAATCCTTTCATAGGTTTTTTTCCCAGCATGCTCTTGCTGAAAAACCCCATGGTTTTCCATGGCGTATATTCTCCTTCTGCAATGAGTAATGGATACCCTATGTTTAGCTACAGGTATGTTTCTGGGGTCTTTGGCTAAACGGCATTGACAAAAGTTAGGGTTGCAGAGTCTAATGCTATAAAGAAGGAAAACTTTTTTATCTTCCCCTCTCAATACTCATTGCTTTAGAATCTCTGATCAGAATCATATTCACTGATAGGAAAGTTAGGCAACTTTTGAACTTCAAAGCAAAATGCTGTACTTATTGGTGTTATAAATCTGGGACTATCATAGGAGGGGTCAAGGTTCCTGGAAAAAGATGACATCAAAAATTCTCTTGACCTTTGTGATAAATGAAATGCAATGTTATCCTAAGTGGCAGAACTGGGAAGACACTGGAGAAATTGGTATAATGCTAGAGCATAAAATCTTTCCAAAAGTTTACCTTTATGAGACAGTCTCAGAACATAATACTTCTGAATACTGGAGTGTGATAGATATCATGTGGTCAATACATTTCTGAAAATTATTCAAACTTGGTAGGGAAGTGTAGCTCAGTGGTTGATAGGTGCCTCACGTGTACTAGGCCTCGGGTTTGACTCTCAGCATCTCCAACCATTCATTTCTCAGTCCTCAACACCACTTAATAAAAATTATTCAAACTAATTGACCTTTTGGTCTTTTTAATTTACCATAGGTCTAAAAAAGGCCACCACCACTGTGAGGATGAAACTCAACACTGTAACATTGAGTAAGTAAATTTTCAAGTAAGTTACCATCTGAAAGTGCAGTTTAGGAAATAAAACCTGTCATAGCATATGACCTCTGGAGAAAAACAAAATTAGAGTGACCCACTAATGGCAAAATGAGATAGGAATTACTGGATGAAAAAAACCAAGAACTGGGATTGGAGGGGGATCAAAATTCAGTGAGTGTGGTCTCATACTCATTCCATAAGCTCAATCAATGGCTGGGATTCTCTCTTTTTTTTTTTAATTTTAAAGATGTGGGGTACAATTCAAGGTTAGGTATACAAATGTTCAATATGCAGACACCCTTGTTGATGAGGTGTGCCCCCCCTTCCCCAGGCAGACTCCCACTACTGCCAATCCCGCTTCCCCACCTCCTTCCCAGTAGTTTCTCACTATCCCCAACCCTTTTCTTGTAATATTATGATAATTGTTCAAGGTCCACTTATGAGTGAGAACATGTGACACTCAGTTCTTTGTTTCTGTGATACGTCACTCAGTATTATAGACTCTCAGTCCATCCAGGTTGCTGTGAAGTTCATGATTTTGTTCTTCTTTATGGCTGCATGATATTCCATCGTGACTATGTACCACTTTTTTTTTTTTTATTCAGTCCTCTTTTGATGGGCAGCATGGTTGGTTCCATGTTCTTGCTACTGTGAATATGCTCCAATAAACATATATGTGCAGGTATCTTTTTTATAGAGAGATTTCAGTTCTTCCGAGTATATTCCCAGTAGGGGGATTGTGGGGTCATATGGAAGGTCGATTTTTAGATCTTTTAGGAATCACCATACTGTTTTCCACAGAGGCTGTACTAGTTTACACTCCCACCAACAGTGTGGAAGTGTTCCCTTTTCACCACATGGTCTCCAGCATCTGTTGTTTTTTGAGTTATTGATGATGGCCATCCTGACTGGAGTTAGGTGGTATCTCAGTGTGGTTTCATTTGCATTTCTTTGATGACTAGTGAGGCTGAGCATTTTTTCATGTATCTGTTGGCTGCTCGTATGTCTTCTTTTGAGAATTGTCTATTTATATCTTTTGCCTACTTTGTAATAGGGCTATTTGGTTTTTTTCTTTTTGGTACGTTTGAGTTCCTTGTAGACCCTGGATGTTAGGTCTTTGTCAGACATACAGTTGGCAAATAATTTTTCCCAGTCTGTGGGCTGTCTCCCCGCTCTCTTGATGGTTTCTGTGGCTTTGCAGAAGCTGGTCGGTTTGATGAGGTCCCATTTGTCTATCTTCTCTCTCATGGCATGGACACGGGGTTTTGATCAGGAATTGGCTGCCAGTTCCAATTTCCATAAGGGTGTCTCCTGTCTTCTGCATTTTCCAAGGTTCTTAGAGTTTGAGGTTTTACATTCAGGTCTTTGATCCATTTAGAGTTGATTTTTGTGTATGGGGATAGGTAGGGATCTTGTTTTAATCTTCTGTATGTGGTCAGCTAGTTTTCCCAGCACATTTACTGAATAGGTTCTCCTCTCCCCAGTGGTCGATGGTGGCGTCTTCATTGAAGATGAGTAGGTTGAGAAATTGAAGATTTGCTTCTGGAATTTCTATCCTGTTCCATTGATCTATATGCCTGTTCTTGTACCAATAACAGGCTGTCTTGATTATTGGTAGCTTTATAATAGAGTTTAAAGTCTGGGAGTGTGATACCTCCTGCTTTATTTTTTTGTTTTTGTTTTTTTGCTGAGGATTGTTTTGGCGATTTGTGGTCGTTTATGTTTCCATATGAATTCCTGTATTGTCATTGCCAGTTCTGAGAAGAATGTTGCTGGTAATTTAATGGGTATTGCATTAAATCTGTAGAGTGCTTTGGGTAGGATGGACATCTTAACAATTTTGATTCTTCTAATCCATGAGAATGGAATATTTTTCCATTTGTTTGTGTCGTCTTTGATTTCTTTGAGCAGTGTTTTTAGTTTTCACGGTAAATGTCTTTCATGTCTCTGGTTAGGATGATAATAAATGGCTGGGATTCTGATGAAACTTCTTAGAAGAAGTCACTGACAATGAATGTTATTGTTCTCAAGGCCAATGTAAGTCATGTTTTCCATATGCATTATATAATTACTTAGTGCCACTTAATGGAGACCATTTAGAAAGATTAATTTATCAAGTAATCTTGATTGCTGATCCAGTTCATCATAAATAATGAGGTAATCCTATTTACAGTTCCAAGAGTCCTGTGTTATAAAGTCTTTAATTACTGCCTTGATTATTTTCCTACATGGAATACAAAGTCCAAGTGCAATTCAGCACGTTGGGATAAAAGGATAACTGGAAGACATAATTTCAACAGAACTAACTAGAATCGAATTTAACACTGGACACCCTTGAGGCAAAGTGAAAAAATATTTAACACAATAATCAAAGAGCTTACTCTTTTTCTTTCTTACTTTCTTCTTTTCTTTCTTTCTTTTTTTTTTTTTTGACAGGATCTCACTCTTGCCCAGGCTGGAGTACAGTGGCATGATCTTAGTTCACTGCAGCCTCGAACTCCTGGGCTCAAGAGATCCTCCTACCTCATCCTTCCAAGTAGATGGGACTTAATTTATTATGAATATTTTTTCATGCTACTAAACATTCCATATAAATTTTAATGGCTTATATTTTTGGTTATATGAATATTCCATCATTTCTAGCGGCACATCTTAATCCTCAATCTTAAGAACATAAATGAGTCAGATCTTTAATACACACACACAGGGTATAAATCTATTATAATTCACACATCATTAGAAAAATGTCTGCACTGAAGGTTTTCTATGTTTACCTGAAAAAAAGAATTGAGTGTGTACAATAAGAGTCTCTTTCTTGAGTTATTTCATACATTAACTCTCAGGCAAGGGGATTACCATAAGCAAAAGAGAGGCATTTCTTACCCATTCATCCGCTAAGGAGCTACCTCCTTATTCTCCACCCCTAATCTACTTTAGCTGAAATGCCATTTCTTTATTCAAATACATAATTCTTGAGCACTGATTATTTACCAGGCATGGTTATAGGTTTCAGGTATACAGCAGGCTTAGTGTGACTGAGGAGCATAATTAGGGTTTTCATGGCTAATATGACACGAGCACTGGGAAAAATGACAGAAGAAGACATGAAGGAGGTGGTCAAGAACCAGATCATATAGCATATTGTAAGTAAAGTAAGGGCTTTTACTATGAATGAATTGGGAAAACATTGATAAGCAGAAGAGAGGCTTTTATGAGTAAAACAGACTAAAGGAAGGCTTGTTCCAGAATATTATTGTTGAGAAGTAGTTGGACTCTAGATTTATTTTGCTGTAAGATTCACAGATTAATTATACTTGATGCAGAGTATGAGTAGTCAAGGATGGTCAAGTTTAATGGCTTGAGCAATTAATTAGTAAGATGGAGTTGTCATCTACTGAGATGGGGAATATTGGAGGAAGAAGAGTTTGAAGGCAGAGGTAGGAAATCAAGAGTTCAATTTTGGTCTTCTTAAGTTTGAGAGGCTTACTAGATATACAGGTGGAAAGGGAGACACTTGGACATACAGGTAGTGTTCAATAAAGAAGTTGGGACTAGAGATATAAACTTGAAACTTATCTGTGTATAGATGGTATTTAAAGCTAGGGACTGGGTGAGATCACTTAGGGGTGAGGATAGGTAAAGAAGAAAGAAGAGCCAATGACTGAGTCCTGGGATACCCCAACCTTTAGTGGTAGAGAAAATGAGTAACAACAAGCCAAGAGACTGAGGTCTGAGGACAGCCAAGGAAGAGTAGTTTCCTGGAGGTTGAAACAAGTGAGATTTAAGAAGGAAGGAGAGCTCATCTAAAATGCTTCTGTCAAGGATGAGAAGGGACTACTGGATCTGGGCTTGTGGAAGTCATTGGTAGCTTTATCAAGAACAAAGTCTGTGCCAACCTGGTACAGTGGTTCAAGCCTGTAGTCCCTACTCAAGAGGCCAAAGCACAGGACTGCTTGAGCTCAGGAGTTCAAAGCTGTGACTGTGCCTGTGAACAGCCACGGAACTCTAGCCTGAACAACATACTGAGAAATTGTCTCCTAAAAAAAAAAAAAAAGTTCTCAGAGGTCTCCTGTGACTTAGAATCCTAGGGCTAAAATGGACATTAGTATTGATTTTGTTCAACCTCTCACGACCCCAAGATTTCTAAAGCACCCTTTAGAAGATGATGTAATCTCAACTGGTTCCCTCTCTTGTGAGGTAGACTGCTAAATATCTGAATATTGTGATGAAGTTCCCTGTAACTGCTCCTCTGTGAATCCAGTTCAGCTTCTAGAATGAAACATTTTCTTTCCCCTCTTCTTTTGTCTCTTATAGCCTTAAGATTAGAAATGTTTATTCATTCATTGAGGAATATTTGGAGAATTTCCAAAAAATTACCCATAATCTTGTAAACCTTTATTTTATTTTATTTTATTTTGAGTCAGGGTTTCACCTAGGCTGGAGTATAGTCAGTGACACAATCATGGCTCACAGCAGCCTGGTCATAACCTCCTGGGCTCAGGCAATCCTTCCACCTCAGTTTCCTGAGTTGCTGGGACTACAGGTACATGCTACTATGCCCAGCTAATTCTTTGTAGAGATGAGGTCTCACTATGTTACCCAGGTCAGTTTTGAACTACTGGACTTAAGAAATCCTCTCATCTTGCCCTACCCAAAGTGCTGGGAGCCCCTATTCACTTTTTTAAAAAATTTAAATTACACTATATAGCTCTTCATTCTGATTTTCTCAATCAGCCTTACATTTATTTATTTTTAAAAGTATGTGAAAATATTTTATTTAATGGCTGCATAACATTTTATATTATGAATATACCTTGCATTTCTTAATCATTTTCCCATTTAGATTTTCATTTTTGGCCACTATAAATAATGCTGAATGAACATATAGTATATAGCATATTTGACATATAAAAAGTATATTTTTAATAAGTATAGTCAGAAGTAGAGAACCTGATAAAACATTATGAATGTAGAGTTTTGAAAAATATTTCTCCAGAAAGTATACTCCATATTATACCCCAGTGAGATGAAAATGCAATGCTATATTATGTTTTATTTGATTAGGATAATCATTCTTCAAAATCTTTGTCAGCTTACCAGGCAAAATATTTTTCTCGTTTATTTTAAAGAGGCTAAATGTGTTTTGGGTTTTTTTCACATGTATTTGATTTACTTATTTATAAATTACTTCCTTAAGTCATTTTTAAAATTAGGATATGTCATGGAAAATAGCGATTCTGAGTTGTATTTTGAAATTAGTCAGACTCTTATTATTAGGAATCCTCTAATTCTAAAAGAATCCTCAGTGTTTTATACTTGAGTTGATTAGAGGTAGATTAGGATCGGAAAGTGTTAATTATCATAAGGTTGATCATTAAAATCTACTTCCTATGACAAATCATTTCTAAGTTTAACTGGTCGTACATAATATTTTCTTTTTCTTTTTTTTTTACTCCAGTATAATCTTTATTACAATAATCAAAATGACTCGTAACAAAAAGAAAGAAAACATAAGCTATGAAAAAAGGATCACTAGAGACATCATTCCATAAGTTACTCAATAGTATATCGTCATCATTTACCTACAATCTTGAGTAAGATAGAATAGATTTAACACTTAAGGCAATATAACAATTTATTGGGTAGACAACAAATATTAATACTTTACACCCAATTCTGTTCCTTAAAACAAACTAATTTACATAGCCTAAATAAACATTCAAAATTTCACTGTTTGCTCACTAGCAAAAACAGATCACAAACATTAAGGAATTTGTTCTTCTGATAGTGGGATATATGTGTGAACGACTTTCTTCAGTTTTCAAAACAGAATCTGGTTATTGACTAATCATAAACTTACATTACATACATTTTAAGAAATTAATTTTTTTGCTCTAGTGTCTATGAAAATATCTCTTATTTATACCATATCAAATTAAATTATGACTTCTAAGTATTGATATTATGAAGATGCATCAAGATATTAATGGTCTGGCCTCATTTTCTCATTAGCATGTAGAGTAGTAAGACAAATGATTTCTAAAACTCTCAATGATTCTTTGTCATTTATTCCAATGGAAAAATATGTTATCCTGAGTACTCACCTCATGCAGAACTTACAATAATTCTCAATGTGAACCACAAAAAACCTATTTACTTAGATCATTTAAAGCAGATTACATATCAATGTTCTTCACCCTCCATGAAAGCACCAGATGACTGCTGGTCACCTACTATACAAGAGCCTATTGTTCCTCTAAAGTAGCAACAACTGACCCCATGCTTTCACATACACGATAGGAATGAAGGCATAGTATCAAGTGAGTTGAATCACATAAATACTGTTTGCTTTTCAAAACATCCTCATATTCTGTCAATGCAAAAACAAGAGTATACAAAGAATATACTTATGCTTTCCTAAATAAATAAAAATAACCTCCTTCTAATGCCATTCAATATTCGATGTTTATTTCAACTTGACTTTTTAGTAAATATGTTTCCATATACATTGCATCTGTAAAGTTTTCAGTCTGAATGCCCTAGTGTTTCCAATGGCATATATTTTGAACAAAGGCCAGTCCACATTCTTTAAATTTGTAGAGTGTCTCCAATGCACAGTATAATGTCAAATAAAGTTTTTGCTGGTTAAAGGCTTTAGACATTTTCTACACTTGTACATTCAAAAGATCTATGGTTTAAGTAAAGATAATGTTACTCTTTAAACCTGTAAATTTTTCACCGTGTCTCTCTAGTTTGTATCTCAATATATGATTTTCCAGTCATTACAGATACTGAAAATTTACAGTATAAATTCTCTAATATTGAGAAAACTTGGAATAACAGTGAAAAGCTTTACTCCATTCTTCCCTAAATATAGATGCTCCTATGTCAACCAAGTATTGAATGAAAGGTAAATGCTTTATCACATTCCTCTCATTTATATAGTTTCTCCTTAGTATGGATTCTCACATGTACAGCAAGTCGTATATGAGAGCAAAAGACTTTACCACATTTTTCACATTTGTACAGTTTCTCTCCGGTGTGAATGATCATATGTCCAGCAAGTCCATTGGGAGAGTGAAAGGCTTTGCCACATTCTTCACATTTGTAGGATTTTCCCTCCAGTATGGATGGTCTTACATTCAGCAAATACTTTATGAGAACAAAAGGTTGTGCCACATTCTTCATGTTTTTGCGGATTCTGTCCAGTATGGATCCTCCTATGTATAGCAAATCCTTTATGAGAGCAAAAGACTGCCATACTCTTCACACTTGTAGGGTTTCTCTCCAGTATGGATGATCTTATATCCAGCAAATCCTTTATGACAGTGGAAAGCTTTGCAACACTTCTCACAATTGTAAGGGTTTCTCAACAGTATGGATCTTGACATATCACATGTAGTGAATGGCAGTGAAAGACTTGCCACACATTTCACATTTGTAGGGTTTCTCTCCAGTATGGAGGGTCATGTGTCCTGCAGATTTTTTTGTGAGAATGAAAGGTTTTGCCACATTCTTCACAATTTAGGGTTTCTCCCCAGTATGGATGGTCTTATGTCCAGAAAATCCTTTATGAGAGCGAAAGGATTTGCCACATTCTTCACATTATTAAGGTTTCTCTCCAGGATGGATTCTCTGGTGTTCAATAAAACTTGAGTACCAGTGAAAGGGTTTGTCACATTCTATACATTTGTAGGATTTTTCTCCAGTATGGATGACCATGTATCCAGCAAGTACTTTGTGAGAGCTAAAGGCTTTGCCACGTGCATCACAATTGTAGGGTTTCTCTCCAGTATGGATATTCACATGGTTCACAACTTCTGTGTAAAAGGAAAAGGCTTTGCTAAATTCTGTACATTTGTATCATTTTTCTCCAGTATGGATCGTCTTATGTCTAGTAAATCCTTTATGCAAGCAAAAGGCTTTGCCACATTCTTCACATTTGCAGGTTTTCTCTCCAGTATGGATTCTCTGATGTTCAATAACCCTTGTGTTCTGACTAAAGGCCTTGCCACATTCTGCACATTTGTCGGATTTCTCTCCAGTATGGATGGTCTTATGTCCAGTAAATACTTCATGAGAGTGAAAGGCTTAACCACATTCTTCACATTTGTAAGTTTTCTTTCCAGTATGGATTCTCTGATGTTCAATAACCCTTGATTACTGAGTAAAGGCTTTGCCACATTCTTCACATTTGTAGCGTTTCTCTCTAGTATGGATTTTCTGGTGTTCAATAATATTTGAGCACTGAGTAAAGGCTTTGACACATTCTTCACATTTGTAGGGTTTCTCTCCAATATGGATTCTCTGATGTTCAAATAACATTTGAGTACCGAGGAAAGGCTTTGCCACATTCTGCACATTTGTAGGGTTTCTCTCCAGTATGCGTAGTCTTATATCCACCAAATCCTGATGCGTTGTGTTTCTTCATTTCCCAGGGCTCTTTCCTTTGCTCCAGACAGGTGATCAGGTCTGGCTTAGAGACAGCATGTCCTAGAAAAACCAGGTTTCTGTGGTTCTCTAACATCACGTTCCTGTACAATATCTGCTGAGTGGGGTCCAGGAATACCCACTCCTGAAAGAATTTTATGCCCACATCCTTGAATATTAACAGCCCCTGAGAACCAGTCATTTTTTCTTTTCCTCCTACTTCTCTGGGATTTCTTCTCAGGAGAGATTATCTAATCAAGTCACACTCATCATCTCCCATCCTGCAGACTCCAGGGACCTGCAGGTCACAGGGCAACAGTGACTGAAGCGAAAACACGAGGCTCCCTCCAAGATGATTCCACAATATTTTCTGAAGCAAACATTCTAACATATAGTTTGCTACAACGTTCATAGTTTCAAGGTTTCAGATCACAAATCTTAGGAACTGTTAGGCTTTCCACTATTACAGGGAAACTCTGCCCTTTTTAATTAAACTGATGGCCAGAGGATCAATGTCATTGTGACAAGAAACAAGAGATTTAATTTAGATTGTGTAGTAACTGGTATGTAAATATTCACTAACTTTTCTTATCTACCAAAAGAGGCTAATCCTGTGTTTTGTGCTCTCAAAAGCATTTGGGTGAATAAGTCTGTCATTCTCTTGAAAAATAAGTAGAAAACAAAAAGCTTGAAGGTCTCTGGTTTAACTTTAAATTTAATCAAGTCTAAATCAAAGATACCCTGGGTCTATAAATTCAGTTTTTAGCTTTTCTAATATTGATTTGTGAATACTTCATATATTAATTCCTTTACATTTTTCTCAGAATTGTTGAAAATCTCAAGTTTGTTCATTTACTTTTTAGTTTTATTGCTGTTGATGTGAAAGTTTCTAATTATATAGGAACCTATTGATAATTTTTTTTTTTAATGAAAATGTCCTTCTCCACACAGCTAATTGCCATTTTTTTCACTTTTATGGCTTAGGAAAAATATTTAACTCTTTAATCAGCTGTTGTGAGATGTGATGAATATAATTTTATGTATTTTCTCTCTGAGTGGTAATGCCAAATATATCACATACAGTGGTCTTAAGTTTTCTAAGGTCCTTTCTAGTCTATTTCCACTCACCTATTTTTTCTTATACTACTTTATTGTTTTAAAGTATGCTTTAATATTAGATAGAGCAATTCTACCTTACTGTCTGGTCATTCATTTCCTAAAACATTTTCAGTTATCCCTATTTATTTTGTAGTATAAATTTTAGAGTTAGTATCCATTTCCTTCTTATCCCGCCAGAAAAAAATCCCATTGGGATTTTGTTAGAAAATACATTATATTTGTAAATTAATGTAGGTTGAATTAATTTGATATTATGTCTTTTCATTTTGGGACATGGCACTTTTATCTATTCAAATCTGTGTGTGTGTGTGTGTGTGTGTGTGTGTGTGTGTGTGTGTGTGCGCGCGCGCGCATGTGCATGTGTTTGTATGCATGTGCACATGCCTCAATAAAGTTTTATAGTTTGAACAAATTTCATTTCATTTTAGGGTTATTTCTAGTTATTAAATGGCTTTTGTTGCTAGCTGTAATTGAAATAATTTTTATTATATCTTATAGTTTTTACTGCTATGGTTCTAAGATTACTACTGCTGTATGTTCAATTTGTATCTTTTTTTCTAATTTACATTGGAAAATAATAATATGTAATACAATTTGATATTAAGCTATCCTTGTGTTCTTGGAATAAATCCTACTTAGTTCTGTTAAATATTCACTAAATAATTTGTTGAACTCAGCCACTGGCTTAACTCCCTAAGGTAGCACAAAGCATGCCACTCTGGCAAAAGAATTATTTTAAGCTAAAGACAAAAAAAAAAAAAACTACACAAAAAAATACTCTTTGTCCTTCTCTTCTCTACTAGGAAAGGAAGGACGATTCTTAATCACCAAGACAACTCTAGACTCTTATCAGCCCAGAGATGGCACCAAAGAAATCTGCACAAAAAATATTGAGTCCTTTTCTTTTATTCTCATTACTTCTCTACAGACTTATTGTTCTTTTGTTACAGTGTTACACAAGCCCAAATTCTAATAACCTCATTGAGTTACTCACCACTGAATATTCTCAAGGACACAAATGATACAAGTGTCAATAAACTTTTGTTTTTCTCTTTTTAATCAGTCTTTTGTCATAATTTGAAGGGTTCCAGCTAATGAGGCTAAGACAGTTTGAGAGGATAAAAAAGCAACTTCTCTACATCTCCATTACTGCTGCTACTCTCAGTACTTCACTTCTGACAACAGACACAACAGACATGTGGTTTTTCTCCCCGACAACTGGGTATCCTCCAACTCAGTCCAACTCTGACACTATCTATCCATGGTTAGCACAGACCATGAAGGTCAAGAGCTCCGTCTCACAGACTGTCTCCAGTCCCCATTCAGTCACCAATTGCTAGTCCAGGCTGTCACATGTGCTACTGACTGACCAGCCATAAATCAGAAGTTCCCATGAGTCACTCCTCAGGTTTGATAATTTACTAAAATACCTCACAGAATTCAGGGAAACACTTCACTTATATTTGCCCAATTTATTACAAATGATACAACTCAGAAACAGTCAATGAAAGAGATGCATGGAGCAAGATAGGGAGAGGCACAGAGCTTCAATATCCTCTCAGGGTATACCGCTCTCCCAGCACCCACCATGCGTTCACCAACCCAGAAGCTCTCTGAACCCTGTTAAAATTTGAGTTTTTGTAGAGTTTTATTACATATACGTGACTGATCACTTTATTAACAATTAGTTTTTAAGTCAATTTCCAGTCCGTTTCCTCTCCCCAGAGGTTAGGCTATAAGTTCCAACCCTCTAATCACAGGATCATTCCTTTGGAAACTAGCCCTCCATCTTTAGAGGCTTTCCAAAAGTCACCTCATAAACATAAACACAAGTGTGGTTGAAAGGAGCTTATTCAGAATATAAAAGATACTTCTTTCACCTTTATCATTCTTATCACTTAGGCTATTACTAGAATTTTGGGAACTCTGGTCAGAAATGAAGACCAAATACATGTATTTCTTATTATAAGGCAATATCATAGATGGGTAGAGGGACAGTAACGTTTCCCCCTATATACCTCAGAGTCTGCAAACCTATTTAGAGAAATTGAAATAGAGTCATAAAACTTTTTGGGAAAAAATAGGAATTATTTCATATTTTATAAACTAATTCTAAGTAAGGAAGAACAGATATACAGTTCATTATCATTTTAAGATATAACTGGCATTGCCAATGTATTCTTTCTTTTTCATCCTCTTCTTTCTTTGTTGTTCCAAACTTTGTGTACTCTGACACCCATAGAAAAGGCAACAGGAAAAGAACCTAACCTTTTCCTCCAGACAGCACAATTTTGAGAACAGGAATCAGAATAAATATTTCTAATCCAAACACAACAGATGCTTGGCTTCTTACATGTTGATTAACATGCTGTCTCTTATTTAATTCTCAAACAACCTCATGAGGCAGTGGAAGGTAATTCGTGTTCTGTAAGGCAAGAAAGATAGAAGCATACATAATTTTCAAGATCCTGCATTCTGCCCACAAGAAGCAATGGCCTTGTTGATGCTAAATTGGCTCAGGAATCAAGAAATATCAGTGTCTATTAACACTCCTCTAAGTGGAAACAAAGATTGTTAGTGTACTTACTTCTGGGATGGTAATATAAATTTGAAGAATAAGAAAGACAGTGGCTTAGCAATTGGTTGTTTTTATTAACTCTGATAGGACCCTACTTGAGTGGAGAGTAACATTGGTCCTTCACAGGGAGGCAAAGGTCAGCAAAAAGCAAAACATTCTCTTTTTATTTTATTTTTTTTTTGAGTTGGAGTCTCACTCTGTCGCCCAGACTGGAGTGCAGTGGCTGCTCCCAGCCACCGCAGCCTCGACCTGCTGGGCTCTGGTGATCCTTCCGCCTCAGCATTCCAAGTAGCTGAAACTACAGGCGCATGCTACCACGCCCGGCTAATTTTTTTGATTTATTGTAGAGATGAGGTCTCGAACCCACGGGCTCAGGCAATTCACTCACCTCAGCCTCCCAAAGCTCGGGATTACAGGCTGAGCCACCGAGCCCAGCTAAAACGTTCTCTTTCTTTGGGCTATTCCCTTATTTCACTACATATATGTATCCTCGATTAAGCAAATTGGAGATTTATAGTACAATGTATGTGTGCATGATGGTGGGTTCTCTTCTCACAAATGAGAAAATTGAGGCTTAAGAAAGCTTTGGGATCATCCCCAAAGTCCCTGAACTAGTATGTGGTAGAACTGAACTGCTGTATCCCCCATCATGCTCAGAAGTGTTGATTGACCACCCAAAGAACCCTTTCCCATTTCTCTTCTCTTTAGTCATCTTCCAGTCAGGTGCAGCAATAGAACAATTCTGGCCAAAAACATTTAAATCTGCTACAAGAGTCTTGAAAACATGTTTACTTTATTGATAGAGATAATCCTTCTCTCTGCCCCCTTCCTTCAATGCAATGATGAGAACTGAAATCACCATTATGTAACCATTAGGAAAAGGCTAAAAAAAAAAAAAAAATCCCAGTAACTTTAATGCTGGCAGAGTTGAACTGTTGAACTAGTGATGTATCAGCATACCTCTGGATTTCTCTTTGAGAATTATACGTTTAAGTCACGATAACCAGATTTCTAACTGTTACCTAACTGATAAGGTTAGGTAATAATTGGAAAGGGACTAGCCCAAAGGGAATAAGGGGATAGCCCAAAGAAAATGTTTTGCTTTTTGCTGGCCTTTGTCTCCCTGTGAAGGACCCATTTATTGCCTTTTCCTATGATTACTTTACATAAAAGTATATATATTTTAAATATAAATTAATATTATAGCCTTAATTTTCTTGTGTGTATATTTGTCTAAAAATGCTTCATTCATCTTTTATTTTTAGTTATTCTGGGGAAATTTAATCTAGGTGTGATCCATTTAAGAAACATAATTGGATTTTATTTTCACCTAAATATGAGAGGATGTTATATCTCAACTTTAAATCTAAGAAAATAGTAACAGTAAGGATATTTCAACAATACATAAGGAAAGACAAGTTCACATCCCATGTAAGCCACA
This sequence comes from Carlito syrichta, assembly GCF_000164805.1. Classification (NCBI taxonomy): domain Eukaryota; kingdom Metazoa; phylum Chordata; class Mammalia; order Primates; family Tarsiidae; genus Carlito; species Carlito syrichta. The sequence continues at coordinate 21,206 of NW_007231877.1, read as the reverse complement.
TACTGAATATGAAACAACCTAAAATATTTCATAGAAGAAAATCAATGTCATAGTTCTTCATAGGATTCGTTACCTATTCATTTTTTGCCTGGTCCAAATCCTCATAAACCCACAGGAACAGGTCAAAGATGTTGGCTTCATCTGGAAGTTGACAATGTCAAGGCGAATGATGTGATTTAAAGGGGCAACTAACCTCCATTGGTAACTATAGCACAGATGAAAGAAAGTCAGAAATGATTTCCAAATAGAATATATTATGTATTTTGCTCAGAATATAATGCATCAATGTTATTGACTTCCAGTGAGCCTTAGTTTTTACATCTCTTTCTTTATGCTTGGTTAAGAAAAAGATGTCTACTTTATATCAATTAAAAATATTCTCTAATACTTAATTTGTCAAAAGTTGTAGTTAAGTTCATACATTAAGGTGAGTGGTTGGTCAATCATGTGTATTGTTCTCCACGTGCCAGAATTTGCCCAAACTTCCCCAAACCATTGGTTGAGTATCTACTATATGCCAGGATATTTTACATACATTATTTCTGTCTCTAAAGTTCTTTGATAGAGATCTGACTTTCCACTTTGCCTAATAAATGGTATCTTAAAGTACAACTTATTAACAGGACTATTCTAACTTTTTTTCATATTAATGGTCATAGATCAGGAGTTACCCAAGAGTCTATTCTTTCAGTAAAGGAGGTAGAGAATAATGCTTTAAACAAAGACCAAGTGTTGATGTCAGTCAAGTGATTTTTCACGTACTTCTCTAAGCATAACAAAAATTTCTTCCTTACCTCATAGTGGTTCTGTGAGAATATCTTGGGAAGTGAATGATTCCTGCTGGCTTGGTCAGAAGAACATCCTCACAAGTGAGCACATGCTCTTGGGTTGACCTCTGGGGAGGTATAGTTATTTTACTGTCCTTCGGACCTAGAAGAAAAGAAAGCAGAGAGAATGAGACTAAAACTAACTTTTAACAAGCTTGCCTTTTAAGATCAAGGTAATCAGCTCTCCTTGGTAATTGTCTTAGAAAAAAAGTAATTATCAGGAGGTGGTTGGATTCACTGAAAAACATCTCCATCCTAAATATTCAAAGGTACAAAAAATAAGTACATCTGTTAGAATTATCTTTGACATAGTCTAGAGTCTATGGAAGATTATGGAATAACTAGAGATAGTGCCTGTTAACTGCCCAATCACATCTGAAAGCATATTAACATAGTTCCCCAAGAGAAAACTTTCATATGATATGAGTACTTTCTTTTATTACTTAACTTTTTTTTCCAAATGTGCAGTGTATGCAGGTCTAGAAAAACATATTCTCTCCAATGCTTTTCAGTGCCAAGAAGGGAAACTAGCTTTCAGTTGTCTACATGAAGCATCAAAAAGCCTCACTAATTACGTGTTCTAAAGTGTAATCTGATAACTCTGAATGAATTACATAGTTTATATTTATAATGCTAGAATATAATATTTGTGTAGTTTGTTTTCAAAACTTATTCTAATATTTTGTTATTATATTACTACAAAGAGAGAGGAAAAATCACCTATTGGGTAGTGTGCACAGATAGGGTGGTAGATACACTTGAAGTCCAGACTTCCTTACCACACTACAATAAAAACATGTAACCAAAAACTATTTGTACCTCCTAAAGGTATTGAAATAAAGGAAAAAACTCACTAAAATGCTAAATTAAAACAAACAAAAAATAAAATTCTGATACTGAAATAATACATTGTCCAGAGCTAATCAGTCAGCTAATATTTAGAACTCAAATTTTCTAGTCCACAAGATTTGCAGCTGCAGAAAAGACCGTCTGTGGTATAAAATCACAACCACAGTAAAAAAAATTTTTTAAGTGTTAGCCATGTTCAGAAATCATAATTCTTGATGATTTATAAGTCAATCAAGTTATCTATTGAGCAATTTCCCTCTTGGGCTTGATCAAATCTCAGATGACCTAAATGGATTTTCATCTCAAACATAAATTCATTCTCCACAGAAATAATTCTTACAAAATGCTGTATCAGTTTTGAAATATTACTAACAAAATTAATGTTGATTTTTAACCTTTATAAATTTATAAAATGACCAAGCATACCCTGGACTTTGAAGACAATATAGTTCATGCCAAATGCACCTTGCACAAGGGAATGAAATGTCACCCTTATTAGTGGTCCAGGGCTTATGAAAATCACTGGAGAAAGACTTCTCCCACATAATCCACCTGATTAAAAAAATCAACTCAAGTAAAAGGCAAGCACACACATTTTAAAGCAGTGTTTGTATTTTTAGGCAGAGGATTAACTTAACCCACAAGGTAGGATGAGGAGGATGGGTTCCAAAATAAGGAAATGGGTTCCAAAACTCAAGTAGCTTTTTTGTAGAGTGGTATGAGTTCCTCTGGGTATATTCACAGAAGGGGGATTGCTGGGTCATATGGAAAGTTGATTTTTAGATCTTTATTGCAACACTATTCACAATAGCAAAAACATGGAACCATCCATGCTGCCCATTGAAAGTAAACAGGATAAAAAAAAAGTGGGACCTATACGCAATCGAATATTACACAACCATAAAGAAGGACAAAACCATGGACTTTGCAGAAATATGGATAGATTTAGGGTTGATCATACTCAGTGATCTATCGCAGGAACAAAGAACTAATTACATATTCTCACTCATAAGTGGTTCCTGAACATTTATCATAATACTACAAGAAAGGGATTGGCAGTAGGGAGACAATTCCGGGGGAAGGTGGAGGCACATGACATCAATAAGGGTACCTGATCCTAAACCTGGTGAGGCCCAAACTTCACCTGTACGTTGACTACTTATGTACCTAATCCTGAATTGCATCCCACATCTTTAAAATAAAATAAAATAAAAAACTCAAGTATCTCATTAAGTCACAGACTGGTGGGGTAGGGAACCAGGGTCTCCACCTCAGTCCATGAATCTAATACCCATCAAAGTTGCAGTGCTTCCTTGAAGGACAGTAGGTAGCAAGATATTTTATCTTTAAAATTACGCTGATGTGCCAATTTTTCTCCTAGAAAAGTAACTTACTTATTAAAATATCTCACCATGATGATTCATTACAGAAAACTTTCCACCTGAAATTGTATTCTTTCCCTACAGTCAATCTTCTACTGATTTGCTCGACTTTGAGAATCTAAGGCAAAGATAGAAAACTATAACCATAATTCTAAAATGATTCAATGAGCTCATTTGAAAAGGTAGGAAAAGAACGTGTGAGTTTCTTAGACTCAAACTCATCTATATTAAGAATAATTCAGTATCATTTTGTAACATTTATTTAAATGTACCTGCTCAGAAAGACATTTGCTGATTACACCCCATACAACTATGTGGCACCGACATCCCAGATACTTCTTTTCTCCCTTCTACTTCATTTTTCCACTTAGCTCTTCCATCTAAGATATCATGTGTCTTAGCTTATAATGTGTCCTCTCCCTACTAGAATATAAACTTGAGAAGGGCAGAGATTTTTGACTATTTTGTTCACTACTGGATCTCCAGAACCAAGAAAACTTAGTTCTTGGCACACACGTATGTGCTTATAGAGAGAAAGGTAGGGAGGGAAGGTGCTGTAGCCAGGAAGAAAAAGCATAAGTTGGCCTATTAGGGTAAATGAAGTTGAAATACTATTTGAAGAATGATCAAATATTTACTTGTCGCAAGTACGGATGAATTCTTAAATGAATGACTAGCTTTCACAGGGTGAAACATAGCAATTTATAGTATAGAAGAGTACAATATAACTTGAGTAAGGGGTAATAGTTCCATTACAGTCTTACAGTTCTTCTAGCTATAATTTGAAGAGACAGAACAATTTCACAAGGTTCAAGCTGACAATTTCAAATCAAAGAAATGCTAGGTTGGAAAATTATAGGGATTCCTCGGTTAATCTGCAATAAAGTCAAGACTGGTTTTCAATAGGCAGTAAAGATAAAGACAAGTTTCCTCAGCAAAATCTCTTAAGTTATAGTGCTATAAACTTTCTTTCTTTAAAGAAAGTGCAGCATCACTTTACCATATGAGAAAGTATATTTCAGCAGGATTAAAGAGGTAAGTTATTTTTCAATAAATTTTTTTTCTGAACTCAGAATGGGGTATAAATGCTTAAGCATAAAAGCAATGAGATAAATCAAAGACCAAGGACTCATCTGGATAGACTTAAGCAAATAAATTGGAATTTTTACATTAACATGTAATAAGCAAAACTTAAAGGCAAATGACAACATTAAGAATAAGCACTTAATGATAAAGGAAAAATATGGTTATATATGATGCTCTTATATACCAATAAAAAAGAATACTCACATTTTTAAAATAAACAAAAGGTAATGGTCACGAATTAAAATAATATATGTGCCAGGTGTGGTGGCAGGCACCTGTAGTCCCAGCTACTCAGGAGTGATAACTAAAATAATTGACTGAGGCAAAAGTCTCAATCAATTAAGGTTTATTAAGCCAGTGCTAGGGCATATCTAGAAAAAAAGCATGAACCACAGACACATCTCTGACTGCTTTTCTAAAGAGTTCCCCCCTCCCCACCCCCAGGAGGTTCAGTATTTTATATATTTTCTCAAAGTGGGGAAGGCATGTAGGAAGAGGAACAGGTAAGTGGTTACATTCCTGTGAGACTTTAGTTAGACACCAGCAAATCTACATTTTTATATAAGATAAGGTGAAAGTTTGAAGAAAAAGGAAGAATTAATTATGCAGACATCTCTGGATAGGTAGAAGAATGAGTCTTGTCTTTGCACCTGGGAAGATGAGCTGGTAATGAACATTCACAGTGTGGAATCAAACAGACTTTAGTCTCAGGAGTTAGACTTAGATTGTAGACCTGAAGTTAGCACTGGCAGGTCCTTGTTTATGCGAGGCCAGCAAAGAATGTACTTATGAATGATTTGTGGGGGCAGTCTTTCCTGGATGCCTGAGGTCTTTTACCTCTCCTTGGCCGGGATCTGGTTAATGCATACAGTGATTCATTTGGAAGAGGTGTTGCATGATTCAACCTCTAGGCTTAACCCGCCCTTTGGTGTAAGGAGTTTGAGGATCCTGAGACCTTTACAAGAGGCTGAGGTGGGAGGTTCTCTTGAGCCTAGGAATTCAAGGCCAGCTTGGGCAACATAGCAAGATGCTATTTCAAAACAACAATAAAAAGTCCCCAAATATTTATTCCCATTAATGACTTTAAAAAAGTTAAACAGCCCCAACCTGAGTAACATAGCAAGACCACGTCTCTACAAAAAATCAAAAAATTAGCTGGGCATGGTGGTGTATGCCTGTGGTTCCAGCTACTTGGGAAGCTGAGGCAGAAGGACTGTCTGAGCCCAGGAGGTCAAGGCTGTGGTGAGCTGGGATCATGCCACTGCACTCCAGCCTGGGCAACAGAGTGAGACCTTGTCTCAAAAAAAAAAATAACTGCCTATCAAATTGACAGCTTAGGAGGTTCTGGGCATGGTGAAAGAGAATCCTATGCACTGCTAATGGCAGTGAAAACTGAGTTAGCCTTTCTGAAGAGTAATTGAGCAAAACCTCCTGGAAAAAAAACCTGGCAAAAATACATGCAAAAATAACATAATAAGCATCCCTAGTCATTGTCCTCATTTGGAAGTATAGAGAAGAAACAAATAGGAAGGTCTTTGCTCTCATGAGGCTTTTTTAGTCAGGTAAGTGACGATGATTTCGGGTAGATCAAGCCAGAGTAACAGACAAGGAATGTGGGAAGAAATGAATGAGGCTACTTTAATCCAGAAGCTCTTTTTGAGGAGATGACCATTCCCTCATTCACTTATTTCTTAAGTACCTTCTATGTGTCCCTGGGGCATCTTAAAGCAAAGGGACAAAAGTTCCAGTTCTCAGTAGGCTCCCATTTGATAGAGAAGACACAAACAAATCACAATAATGAAAAAGAAATAATAATGTATTAGAAGACAAGTGTTTTAACAAAAAGGGGACAAAGAAGTATGGAAGCTGGGTTGATGTAACTTACATCAGTCAAAGTAGGTCTCATGCAGAAGGTGACACCCTAGACAAGAACTGAGGGAGGTGAAGGACAAGGATGAGAAAGAGCTCTTTGAAATACTGGGAGTAGACAGACAAAGGCCCTGAGGTGAGAATGAGAAGTATGGAAGCCTGTGAGCTGGCAGAGAGGGAGGCAAATGTATTCCAGGAAGTCTGAATTTTATTCTAGCTGCAAGGAGAAGCTCTAGAGCAGTTTTAATCAAGAGGGATAGGGGAGATGATCTGACTGTAGAGAGAAAATGGGCCAAGTAGACACGCTAGTTAATGGTTTTCTTGGATCTAAATGAGATTGTATTTATACAAAAGGAACCTAAAAACCCTGGGATTTATTTATTTAGAACAAGTTGTATATTTATTCTTACATGTTCACCTTCAGAGTACTCTCTGTTTGATGCAGTACACCTATCAAGATGCTTTTCCCACTGCTCAAAAGTTTTTGAACTTGTCAATTTTGATGACTTTTAGTGCTTCTGCCGTTTTTTGTTTCACCTCTTCCACATCAACAAAATGTTATCCTTTGAGAACATTTTTCATCCAGGGAAACATTAAAAAGTCACTCGGGGCAAGATCGGGTGAATAGAAAGGGTGAAGCATAGAGGTCAAGCCTTTTTTTAAATCAAAAACTGCTGAACACAGTGCAGTGTGAACAGGTACGTGGTCATGATAGAAGAACCAGTCACCTGCTTGTCGCAACTTGGGGCCTTTCTGGTCTCTATATACCTCATTGTCAAGCATGAGCATGCATACTTGAAAGGACATACAAAAATTCATTTTCTTTCCAGGTTTCCCCATTAACCAAATTATTTCTCCCACCTTCCTACCTCCTTCCCTAACTGAGAGCCAAAATGTCTTCCTTCCACCCATGCAGTCAAGTGGGGGCAAGTTTGTTTTGCTGAATAAAAACAGGTTTGTCTGTGCATGAAATGAAAAATGAGGGTTGGCATATTTTTTACAAATCTTTTAAATCTGGTCACTATAAAAGCCTTTAATGTATCCTGCTTTTTCACTTATCTCCCTCCCCATCCATGCCTCCACTCTAGTTTTAACCATCTTCTGACCTCTTCTACCATACATACTTTTCTGGCATTCTGGCACAGTTCTAGTGTGTTTGAAGAAGGTGGGCCCTCTTGTCTTTTTATCTTCCCTCCCTAATCTCTCTCTCTCTCTCTCTCTCTCTCTCTCTCTCTCTCTCACACACACACACACACACACACACACACACACGCTCAACCTTCAGTATATCTGCTTTGTAAATTCAAAACATAAAAATATTAAGAGTATTTGGTGGGGGCAAAAGACATGCCCATTACATGAATCAACATTTTGGTGGCATTATTACCAAGTCAAACTCACTCTTATTTATCAGTTGCCTACACAGAAAAAGCTCCTAGCACAAAGTTCCAATACCAGGAAGGAATACCTGACACCTTTCTCTCACGGTGGCCTTCTTCATAAATAGTCAGGACTAAGTTTTGACACACATGAGACACAGGGAGTGACAGATACTCCATGGTCAGTTTTGCCATACTGCGTGGTGAAACTCTAAGCACCCAAGAACATTCCAGTTTTCCCCTATAATCCAGTGGGTATCTTGGAGTTGAAGAAAATTCTCTGGATTCTTCTAGCATCACTTCAGAGCAACAGCCTACAATTCAAAACACACAGACACAAGAGATCAATATAAACAAGGTCAAGAAGAACAAGGTTCTATCACAAGCTTGAAAAACCTAGGCTTGCAAGAGGAAAATTAAGACTTTATTACTCTCAGTTACAAGTTCTTGTGCTAAAAAAAATTCCATTTAATGTCTCCTATTTTCTTGAAATGAGATTGTAGGATAGAATTTAAATCATAATGATCTAAAATGAACCTTAAGTTGATTTTTTAAATTTCTTAGAAAGTTCACAGAGCATTGCATTCTCTATTCCCAACAGGTTTTCACTTCTTCTCTGATATGCAACTGAAGACCTGTCTCTCAAAGTGTAGTTAAATTAGCTGAGCATTTATCTTGCTGGGACAAATGATTACATGCATAGAGCTTGAGACTGAGGTCAAGAAAAAAAGAATTTGCTGAATATAGTGGGGTGTCTCTCACTTCTTCAGCTTGCTAAGTCCAAGGTCACCTTGACCTGTGGGTAACCCTGCTGCTATTAGATGCCAGCAGCTCTCTGGCTCACTGACTTTGCAATCAGCAGCTCCTTCTAATATGCTCATTCAGGCTTCATCCCTGACTCTTCCCCATACCTATTCCTTTGAGAAGAATTTTCTGAGCAATTACAAAGTGAAACATTCTGTAATGTATCCATATTTTAATATAGGTACTAATGAACACATACATTATCATGCGTGCTTTGCCCTAGAGAAATGAACACTCTGAGGAGACAGGCATGTAAACATACTTTTGGGAAGAATAGAGATGAAAAGTGGCATAAGGGAAATGAAGTGCTGTGAGAATTCAGGATTCTATCCATTGCTTCATCCTCTGTTACTTCTTTGTCAATTCTCCTTTTTCTTTATATGGTTACTATGATCTAATCAGATATTTACCAGGTCTTTTCTGACTAAATGATCTCTTGGTCTATAATCGTCCCTCACCATGCCCTCCATTCTGAAATGGTGTCTGAAACAAAAGAATTAAGTTCTTTTCCTGCTCAAAGTGACTAAAGTAGCACCAATTGCAAGACATTTCATAGTCTGTCCCCAAAATGTCTTTCCAATCTTCTCAATCTTTCTCCTTTTCTACGTGAGTCCTCTGTAACAAATCTGCCTTGAAATGCAGCTTGGTACAAAATAATATGGAGCCGTGAATGCTCAACAAGTCACAGCACTTTATAAAGGGGGCTAATAATCTCAAAAATCTATTGCCAAGGCCAGCTCAGTGGCTCATGCCTTCAATCCCAGTTTTTTGAGAGGCTGAGGCAGGGGGATTGCTTCAGCTCAAGAGTATGAGGCCAGCCTAGGCAACATAAGCAAGACCCTGTCTCTTTAAAAAATTTAAATGATTAGCCAAGTGTGCCTCTGTAGTCACACTACTCAGGAGTCTGAAGTGAAAGGATTGCTTGAGTCTAGGAGTTCGAAGCTGCAGTGAGAGCCTGTCTCAAAAAAGAAAAAAGGAAAAGAAAAATAAATAAATAAATAAAAAATAAATAAATAAAAATCCATGACTAAGATGCATTAATTCTCTAAAAGCAAATGATGCGAGTGAGTGGGTGTTAAATATGACACTGTACTAATATTTTCTCATAAAATAATCATAGAACTAAAACCAAATGATATTCTTTCATATGTAACATCTCAAAGTTCTTGGACATGCACGTGCATTTTTTAAGCATACGCAGAGGAGAAATGTATTCTTTACATTTTAATAATGTTTATTTTCTAACAGTCTGAATAGGATCATTCAAATAATATATTGGTTGGGCATAATGGTTCACACCTGTAATCCCAGCACTTTGGGAGGCCAAAGCTGGGAGGATTTCTTGAGCCCAGGAGTTCAAGAGCAGCCTGAGCAACATAGTGTGACCTCATTTCTACAAATCATGCCACTGCACTCCAGCCAGGGCAATGGAGTGAGACTCCAACTCAAAAAACAAAGCAAAACAAAATGAAAAAAGAAAAACCAAATCATACATTTGATGGCTACTATCACCACCACCTCTTGACTCTTATCATGGTCAGACCCTACGTATTCTAAATGTGTTACATGTATTAACTTACTTAGACATTCACTGAAATCATTCATTTGACTCAAACCATTGAAATCAGTAGTTTTTAGGATCCTGGACCCAAGTCTGTTATCCATCTCAACCCATTTTCAGATTGATTTTTAACTTAAATCTACACATCTTCAGCTCTGCCTCTCATGTTACCAGATGACTCCTCATTCCTGGAAGATTTTAGTGGTCATTTTCCCCAACAATATTCTTGTAGTTCTTGTTGGTTTCAATAGCCATATAGATGTTGATTCCCATACTGAAGTTTCTCAATTCCTCAACTTTCCTCCAATGATTTTGTCCTTCACCTCACTTCTGCCACTCATACCAACAGTCCCTAGAGACTTGATCAATAGCAATAATTCCAAACCTCGTTTTTAAGCACCATTCCCTCCAACCACAACTTCCATCTCATCAGCTCCCCCCAGCACTCCTTTCACGCTTGGAGACTTGTAGTTCACCTATCCTACCACCCTTCCTGTCCTAACTCATCTCTCATCCTTACTTCTCTTCTTACCTATCTGAAATACAATGATTCAGCCTCTTAATCACTTCTTCACATGCACTCTGAACTCTTATGCCCTTACATATTTGGGAACACTCCATTCTGATGTAACCCACTGTCTACATGCTTTGCCTCTACCTCAGTGTCTCCAAAGGAAAACTTCCAATTAAGCTATCTGGGAATTCTCTTTCTCTAAATTCATGATCATTTATCTCAGGGGATCTTTATGGTGCCTAGGAAGCCTAGTCGATTCCCTATGTCATTTTTCTAGAGAAATATTTCATACTTTATTTTCTCTTAAAATCACACTTTCTTATACAACTTCTTCTTTCATCTGCTGAGAAAATAGAAGCAATCAGAAAAGAAATTCCCTAAGCTCCCATCCCCATATACCTGCCTACCCTGCACTAATGCCTAAATAGTCTACCTTACATCTACAACTATGGATGAAGTGTACTTTGCTCCTAAGACCAACCCCTTCTCTTGAATGCTAGATCCCATCTCCTTTCTTCTACTCAAGGTCATCACTCTAGTAGTTCTATCTTGCATGTCTTGCATCTCCTTTTTCTTTCAACTCTTCCTAGTTGTTCACTGGGGTTGAGTGTATGTGGGGGTGGGTGGGGCAGAGGAGGGCGACAAGGGAAAGACTCTGGCCATTTGGAACCCATGAGTGTTGGGATAAGAGAACTTTCATCTTTCCACAAGGCTCTTACAGACTTCTAATTATCCAGCTGCTGTTAGCTTTTGACTAAAAACCAAAATCCTGTCGTCAAACAGACACTAACAATTGTAGAAGAATTAAGAGAGCTACTAATACTTGTTTTGGTCTTGGTCATCTTAGACCCAGAATCTTTACCCAGAAAGACATTTGAATGCTATAGGACTTTGTTCAGGTAGAAAAAAATTGCCCAGAGTTTTAAATAGTTTTATTCACAATCACAAGGTTTTTTTTTTTTAACCTGTAACAGCTATACCTGTGGGGCAGAAAAGATTCCCAGCAATCATAAAAAATAGCAACCCTCCTTGCTTTCAGCATAAACTGCCATCCAAAAGGAAAATACAGAGTTTAGAGTGTTCCAAAGAAAATTGGTGAACCCAGATATACAATGCTTTTTTTGTTCTTGTTGGATGTATTAATGGGACAATGTGAACATTTATTACCTGGCCCAGATGCACCATCTGGTGAAGGTGTGGGTGGTGGCAACTGTTGTTTTAAGGTTTCTCTTTTATTATTTGTCTGAAATGAAACAGGACCTGCATTTGAGGAGAATGTATTAAAAATAAAGATGAGAGGCCTGAGGACCAATGTAGTCTGTATCAAAGCATCACTGTCAAAAGAAAATGTAAATTCAGGATTAAAGTAGTCTCAAAAAAAGTCATTTTTACTCTTAACTCTGCCTGTAAGAGAACGTACTCTTACAGAACCTTGCACTTTAATGTGTTTTGAAATAAAATTTCACTCTATGTTTTTCTCTTTCACGATGCTTATTTGTACCACACTGACTGTTTCCAAACCCACTCTAAAGAAAGAGGCATTGTTTTCATAATATCTGAAAACTGTTTACCTTTGATTCTGGATTGGATCCAGTCCAAGAAGACCCTCACCCTGGCAAATATACCTGGCTTCCATGGTTGGACACAGCCAGCTCCCCAGCTGACAATGCCATAGAGGACAAAGGGACCATTTTCATGTCTGCATACTAATGGCCCACCCGAGTCTCCCTGAAACACAAAGAAAACATGTTCTAGAAGATTGCTTTAACCTGGAGCTCCTGCTTTCATTTTTTAGAACATAAATGATCAATAATTTATTCATGTGTTTAATTTTTTAGTCTTGGTCAATTTGTATATCTTAGATACTTAACTGTATATTGACTTCTTCTGCAAAAGGAAACAATTAAGTATGTGGAAAATCAGATGGTACTTTGATTTCAGGATCAAGATAAAGCTTAGTTCACACAATAAGAAAATAATTATTAAGTCTTCCCAGCTCCATTGAGGGGTGCCTTCCTTAAATAATATCACCAATTAGTGAAATATAATAGTTAAGATTTCAAGCTGCATCTTTTTTAAAAAATCAAAATTTAATTAGAAAACTATACAGTGACTCAAACTGAATTAGCCCTCAAAATGGGCTATGTCTCTCTTTAAGGTAATTCAGTTAGGATCATTGAGTGGCAACCTCCATAAATTTATTTTCCCTAACACTGGTTATCTTGACTGACACAATCTATTCAGAGCAATCAAAACATAGAATTATGACATATGCAGAAAAACTAGAAGAGGGTGTTGGTGAAGAAAAAGTTAAAGGCTATCTAATATCTATTAAAATGTATTATTTCAGCTTACCTATAGATTCCAAAGTGAAGTAATTTCAGAGACTTTAAGGGCCTAATTTGACCTGTTAGAATATTAGATGTGAGAACTTACACTTAGACAAATAAGGGATCTGTCCCATTTCACACACACAGGTAATGGCAGCAGTAGAATGTAACCTGCCAGAAACCAGTGTTCTTTCCTCTCTACCAAGGTGATCAATGTTCATCAATGGAGCAACCTCAGACAGCTCTAGTATCTGGCTTACACAATTACAGAATTCAAAGAAAGACACATGGAAATGTTAAATCATAATTATTATTATTCTTTTTACTGATTTAGATATGCTAATGGTCAGAATGAGTATGTATTTCAAAAAGGCAGAAATACTATCCAACAGCATCAAGAAGTTCATATAGATGGAAGGTTCTCTCATCAATACTGCTCAAAATAGTTACTTTGTTTAAATTAACAAATTATAAGTAGGAAGAGAGATTTTGAAGAAAAGAAACATCATCAAAAGCACCAAAATATGTATGTCACATGTATATATCTATGAATTAACACTGACATCTTATATGTGTCTCTTCAGGTTTAACATGACAGTCAATGGTGACACCATCATATGTACTTGTTTATGTGTGTTTCTGTTTATGTATTTGTTTGTGTATATTTCTGTTTGTATCACATGCTCCACATGCAATTAAGGTAGGCATTGCAACTTATTCATCTTTGTATCCTAGGGGACCTAGTACAATACATAATAGATACTTAATAGGGGCTTTATTTATGATAGAATGCTCTACATTAGATTATCTTAATAAGTTTTAAAATATAGGATTTTTTTAAAGGTAGTCCTTCCAATTTTCAATCAAGTCTTTTGCAGGAAGGGGTGGGCTCAAATCACAAATGTATTTAGGACTAAACTAAGTCCTTTATTTGTTTTCATATAAAATAAATTGAGCTGATAATACATATTTGAGATATTTATTTTATATGAAGAATTTCACAGAAGGAACCCTAAATTAGGAATAAAGAGCCCCTAGTCTGTAATCTGGAACAATTAACACTTTCCCTGGGCTTAATTTTTTTCACTTAAAGGTTATATTTAAGACTCCCTTGTAGTTTGAAAATGGCCTGCTGTGTCCAGTCAGATGTTTTGTTTTATTTTAAGTTATTTATTATTTTGCTACCCTGATATAAGGAACATGTCTAATTTATCTTTAATTGCCAGTGCCTATCACAGGGTCTAGCACATGGTAAACATTAAAAAACAAATAGAATGTTTTATTTTAAAAATTATTCAGTGTCTACTGTGAGCCAGGCATGCTGAACAAGACAGAGTATAAACAAATTGGATGGTGAGAGTAGCTATAAAGGAAATATAGAGTGAATGGTAGAGAGTAAAGTTAGGTACATGTGCGCTTACATGTACATATATGTGTATGTAATTTAAATGACATTGGAGCTGATACATGAAGGATGAGAAGGAGCCAGATTTTCAAAAACTTGCATTTTATGCAGAAGATATATCTGGGCTAAGACCATAAGACAGGCAAGATGTGGTGAGTTGGGAGGTTAGAAGGCAATCTGTGGGGCTGAGATATCGTGAACAGGGAGGAGAAAAGTATGACATACATTGAAAAAGTTAACAGGATAGGACATACATCTTTCTGAAGATAGAAATTTATCACTTTGTAGGTCAAAAGAACTTGGAATAAAAAAATCTAAAATCCAGTGAGCAAAGAACAGTAGGAGTCTACATCGCATGTCTGAAACCCTCATCTCCACATTCCAACACTGTTATTTTTACCTTCCTAGATGAGAAATTACATTAGCAAGTCCCATTCCTCTGAGCATACACAGGAGAATAAAAATCAATTAACTGATAGAAATATTAGAATCCATTTTATCAAAGTAAGTTTCTAGAGTCACCCTTTCAGTACTTCAGTGTTCTTGGTAAAAAGAGAGCTAACCACATTTATTAGAATTTCAACTCCTCCTTTTCTTCTCAAATATTGGCAGTAAATTTGGTCAATTTGTGACCAAAGTGACAGTTGTATATAGCTGAAATAGTAAGTGCCAAATTAGATAATGATATTTGGGTCACCTGTGACATGGACCTTTCTAACCTCCTCTCTAGGTTTTTGTTTGTTTGTTTTCTCTTGACACAAAATAAACTCATTCTGTAATATTAGATACTGTCATACATGACAAATGACAGACCCACTTGTGATTTCCTTAATTAAAAAAAGAAAGAAAAAACATCCTTCAAATTCTACAATAGACAAGGGGAAGAATGAACACACCAATTCAGGGTACTCTTCTGATTTTTTAAGATGAAATTTATGTAGCTCTAGCAGATGGAGGAGCACCCTTCCCATAGTCCTCAGCTCTTCCAGCGCATATCCCAACTCTGTGCCTGAGGGTCTTCCCCATTCTCTACACCCACTCATGAGAAAACCCAAAAGTGTGAAAAATGCTGAGAAATCAGTAGCCCCATCCCACAGGAGCCCTCAAACCATAGCTTTTGGGAAGTAGTATATAAATACCTCAGTTCCCTCACACCCCAGTTGGATAATTATACCATATTTTGCATCACTGCTTCCTGCAGGATTAAACTTCCGTCCTCACTGTGCTATCTGTCTCGTTAGCACATCCTAGATTGCGGGCCTTCCCTTCCCTGCACCATTGCCTCACTTTTCTATCGGTGATACCCACACTTCCTAAAAGACCATTACATGTGAATCCTTATCTCAAGGTCTGCTTCTGGAGAGTGCAAATTAAGATATGCAACATTAAAACAGAACTAAAGTAGTACTTGACACCATGAACTACAATAAATTTATATTCAGTGTTTCTTCTCTCCTCATGTTTTCAAATGGAATGACTTCCATCTAGATTAATGCCCAGTTTCTTCTCCCCATGGAGATGATATTCATTGGCTCACGTTTCTTGACTGAGTCATGGGGAAAACTATCAATGTCTGCAAAGACAGAACATTCATTCTTTCTTATCTCTCTAGCCAGACAGATACGATTAATAAGTCTGGAGAAGTGTGTCTGTCCTATAGGCCCAAACTTTCCCTTAGGTGGGCTGCCCCAAATTCAGACTAGAGATTGGAGATGGGCAGACAGAGCACTGGAAACTCTTTAGGTAGTATGTCTAAAGTCACATTCTTCAGTTGACTCTGTGAATATTAAAACTGGTATTTTCCAATCCATTCATCTATATTTTCTTTTTCTTAGTTGATTCTGAATGTGATAATATCAAGCTTGTCTAACTGACATCTTTGTGGTTATTTTAATCTGTGATAGGAAATTAAGTGAGAGGACACAGGAGATTAGTCATAATTTAAAACAATACAATTTTTATAAGTAGAAGACATAACTTTAGTACATTTATTTGTTCATTTTCCTATTCCCAAAGCCTTAAATGCTTTGCACACATCTTCCCACCCTTGGGCCTGGTTAGTGGTACTGCTATCTCCTACCTTCTTGTGGGATCTTCTGTACCCACTGGCCTTTCTGGCTGGACATTGCTTTCGGGAGCTCTTTGCCACTTCAGCATGCTTACACTGAGTAACTTACTCTTCCTGATGCTCTACTGACCTTCATGTGGGGATGGTGGGGATGTGGTATGATGTTTAAAACACAGGCCAAGTTTCCTCCAGTCTAAGAAGACTCTCCAGCAAAGGGTAATTTTCTACCTTTCTATACAAAATCAGAATCTTCTCACCTGACAGAAATTTTTGTCTCCAGACGCTGCAAAGCCAGCACAGATCATCTTCTCTGTGATGCCTCCTGGGTGAGCAGAATAGTAATTGCGTTCACAGGATTCTCTTTCTAATATAGGCACTTGAATCTGCTGTAAGCGGCTTGCTAGGCTGCCACCTAATTAAGAAACAGATACAGAAAGGGAGAGTCGATGATGAAGTAAGCAACAAGTGATGTTAAAGAAATATATTTAAGCTCATATTTGCTCTGTACCAACCTAATCACAGTCATTCTCTCTGGCCTGAGCTGATGTGGAATACTGCATTTTTTAAAAAAAAAACATGTGTTTCATGCACTATGTCTTCCTTTCCAAATTTGGCATCTTTGTAAAGAGAGGCCATTGGCAATAGACCAAGACCAGAAACACTTTTTTTCTAGCTAATTTCTAATTTAAATTTTAGTGTCTCAGTTCTTGCTGCATAAGAATTAAGAAAAATTCAGTAAGCTATGAATTGGTGTTATATATGATTTATATGATTATACACATAGATGGTTGTATGTTTATGCATGTATTATATAAATATATAATTATATGTGACAATATATGCTTATATGATTTCCTAATATAAATAAAAATCATATATTCCTTTCCCTCTACTATCAATGAAGTCTAATCTCACATCCCATTTAAGAAAACACGAAAAAGTTTCTTCTCTTGTTTCACCCTCAGGCAGGTCTATGTTCATGTGTTTTCTGCATGATTTATTCTATCATTTTAGATCTATGGCTAAGTTTTAAAAAGTTTAGTATTTTATAGCCCTATACCTTTTGGGGATAACATTAATAAAAATTACTTTCCATTTATATAGTATCTTAATATTTACAAAGTCCTTTATTCTAACCTAATAATACAATAACATTGTGAGAGAGGTTAATCCCACTGGTCTCACACATGAGAAAGCCAGACCTCTGAAAATTTAATTTCATAGTGCTCACGGGACAGAACAAGGACTTAAGCCTAGGACCAACTCTAAATCTTGCATTTGGTTTGTATATTAAAAATCCTCTTTCCAGAGAGCATCTCCATCAGTGTGGGTGCCCATGTCTCAAAATCAAGAATTCATTTTCTCTCCTAGCTAGAAACAGTAAATTCATAATTTATAAGACTTTTAACTCTCTCTTAGTAGTCTGGTGGTCATGGAATTGGTGAAGGTTGAAGGTGTTAGAGAGAAGGCACGTTTATTCAAGGGCTTTGAAACCAGTAAGTCAACACATGTTTACTGAATGATTATGCTATGCTGTGTACACTTCTGGCCCTGGGGAGAGAGTTGCAAATGACAGGTCTGCCTCTAAGAGGTTCCCATTCTAATAGGTGAGATGAAGAAAATGATTACATAAAATCATGCCAACTACATTTAAGTGTAGTAAGATGATAAAACTGGGTAGGGGGGAATGTGATGGAAGGGCAGTCCTACTGCAGCAATGTGGTCTGAGAAAGGAAATAACATTTCAGTAGAGAACGGAATGATGAGGAGGCAACTAAGAGCAGATTGTAATAAGAGTGTTCTAAGTAGGACCACACAAAATTGAGAACTACAGAAAGCAGAGCAAGCTTGGTGGTTAAGAGAAAGCAAGCAAGCCACAGTACCTGAAAATTAACAAAGTAAAAGAAAGAAATGGTGTTGGAGAGGTACGTGGAGTCCCAGTCACCAAAAGCTTTCCAAGCTAGGCTAAGGAGTTCAGATTTGATTCTAAGTGTAATGAGAAATCATTAAGGAATGATTATAATCTGAACCATGGTGATCGTAAATCCTAGCTTTGATATTTACTAGTCATGGGATCTTAGTAAGTTACTTAAATCTTTGGACTGCAACCTCCTCATTTGTAAAATGGAGATGATAAAAGCTTCTCATGTGGTCGGTATGAAGATTTTATTAAAATCCAATTTGGCTGCAGGTAGCACAGTAAGCTGTGAACACAAACATTGTAAGCAAAGAGAAATTCCCTTCTTCAAGCTCACAAATTCCAAGTAAATGACACACAGAAGGAAAATATACAAAGAAAATGCTCTTATACAGTGAAAGAATCAGAAAACAAATATCCACCCATTCTGATCTTTCAGAATTTTACTACTATGCCTTTAAGAACTCTATAATCTAGCCAGGGGCTAGCAAACTATAACCAGTGGGTCTATTCTGTGCCACCCTGCAAGCACAGGCCTATTCTGTATAATCCATGAAATAAGAATGGTTCGTACATCTGTAGATGGTTGAAAAAAATTCAAAGAAAATTAATTCATGACATGACTATTATTTGAAATTTAAATTTTATAAATAAAGTTCTACTGGAACACAGATATACCCACTCCATTCCACATTGTCTATGGCTGCTCTTCACTACAATGGTAGACTTGAGTAGTTGCAAAAGAGACCATATGGCCTACAAAGCCTCAAAGACTTACTACCTGGTCCTTTACAGAAAAACCTGACTCCTAATTTCGTCTGTTTATAATCTAAGTTATCTTGAAGGAGGAATTTAAAACAGATCATTGTCTATTCACTTGCCGATCTATTATAGCTAAATAAAACATAATTTCTGTATTTTAGAAAGAAGAAGGCCCAAAGAACATTCAGCTTGATATCATTTACAAGTCCTATTTTTAAAAAATAACAACCAGCAGTGATGTTTATGTGAAAGTAAAATGTTACCTTCACTGGTGCTTCCCCATCCGGTCACAGCACAGATCTCCGAGGAAAACAGAGGCTCCATGCTGTGTGGGAGGCACACCGGCCTCACCACTGAGTTGTACTCCAGAGGAGAGTTCAGCTGTATTAAGGCGATGTCAGAGTCATAGCTTAGTGTATTAAAGTCTTCATGCACTATTATGCGTTTGGCCCTTCTCACCTGTATCAGTGGCAGGCAAGTGAAATTACAAGATGAGAGTCAAAGAATCAAGCTACTTCTTTGCATAATGGTCCAAAATAATATTTAAACCTCTGTATTTGCATACATCAGCAATGAAGGAGACTTTGTATTGAATTTAAGAGTGTGATCGCAGTTTATAATTTTTTAAATTTTAGATTCAGGAGGTACATATACATATTCATTATATGTACATATTGTGTAGTGGTAGGGATTGAGTCTTAGGCAGCCCATTCCCCAGAGAGTGAACATTGTGCTCCATAGTCAGTTTATAATTTGCAGGAGGCTGTGAACTACCTCCTGCAAATTGGTGGTCTTAGAGAAACAAAACTACGTGGACCTGTGCACTTGGACCTGAGTTTGCACCTCTTACCCAACTTCACTAAATTCTCAAATTGAAATGTGATCTTGAATTGCATCTTAAAATGTGGGTATAAAGGCTAAGTGTAAAAGGACACTAGAAGATTGATAGCTAATTACACATTTTAGCTAAGGGTAGTCCCTGGCATTTGGAATGCAGGCGGAATGACCTTTAAAGACATTTCTCACCTGCTCAGTTGATTCCTTCAGGGTTCTGTCATGGTCCCCAGCAACAATAGTCCAGGAGAGTGGATTATTCTTCCTGGAGAAAGAAGAACAATGAACGTTTAAGATGAAAATACATTTTTAATATTTTGGTCTAACTTCATCTGGTCTTATCAGCATGCGCTGTTCAATTCAGCCAGGGAATACCCACTACTCCTGTCTGGGTGCCTTTGTGATCTGTCTACCAGAGAAGCCACATCATGTCTCCTGCTCTATGTGAAAAGGAGCTTATGTATCTTGATCCCTTTTTTTGGCCACAAAATGTCTTTGGAGCCCTTACCGAATATCACCAAAGCCTTTTTCAAATTGAGAAGGAAAACAAAAATTAAAGCTTATTTAAATTTCACAGTGACATTAAGAATACATTTAAAAATTACATTATGATGAGGTAGATTCTGTTAAAAATTATCCAAACATTATCTAAAAAGTGCTCCATTTCAAATTGCCATCTTTTATCAAATCATCAGAACTGATGAAATTAAAGTTAAAAAGAACATCAGTTCAAAAATAGGCAAAACTGAACTAAGGTGTTAGAAAACGGCACTGATTACTTTTAGGGGACTGATGACTAGACGGGGCTAGAGGGCGCTGCTGGGTGTTTTGCAATACAGTATTTTGTTTCTTGATTTGGATGGTGCTGGTGTTCACTTTGTGAAAATTTGTGTACACTTCCGTTATATCTCAAAAGGTATTAAAAAACCTGAGTCAACATCCATTAATTTGCCATATCGAGATCTCCAGTCAAAAAGACTGAGTCTCTCAATTGCCATAAATATACTGCCACTTCTACTTGGAGACCAATTCTATTTTTCTCAAAATTGTTTCTTCATGAAAAGTAAAAGCAAAGTTACTGGAATTATTGTTCAATATACCTTATTCAAAGAAGAAGGTTTTTAATACATGAGGACATCTTCTTTCTAGTCAGAACCATGCTCATTTCAATTCCTTGCATGATGAGTTAGACTTATTCATGCATTTCAATACTCCTTTATTAAAGGAGCCAACTTGGGTAAAGTGCTTGGCAAGTACCCTGCAGTAGGTAATGATTCCATAATGGCAGCCATTATCATTGTTTGGATGTGCAATGCACTCTAATAAAAGGATTAAACTTGATTTTCAAAGTCACCCTCTCAATAATGACTTAGTAGTGACAAAACTTTTTTCTTAAAGCTGTTCCACTTCTTCATATAGACAGTGAACACAATATAATGAACAAATGAGCACCATGGTAGGACTGACATCATGTTGACCACAATTTCTAGTGAAATATATGTGTAAACTCATCAGATATTCTTCAGTTTAGTAGATAACGTAGTGCAAAAAACAAGTGACAGGAGACGGGGCAAGATGGCGATGGCATAGGTGAACTGGTGAGATTCTCTGAACGTGA
>NW_007231876.1:0-33052 GCF_000164805.1 Carlito syrichta | reverse complement strand
GCTATTGTGATGAGATTATGCTTTTTATTTGGTTGTCTGCCTGTTTGTTGTTGGCTTTTGCACATTGATTTTGTATTCTGAGGCTTTACCAAAGTTCTTTATTAGTGCAAGGAGGTTTTTGAAAGACTTCCTTGAATTTTCCAGGTATAGGATCATATCATTAGCAAAGATGGATAGCTTAACTTCTTTTTCTATTTGGCTACCCCTAATTTCCTTCTCTTTTCTGAGTGCTTGAGCTAGGACTTCCAGTGCTATGTTGAACAGGAGAGGTGAGAATGGGCACCCTTGTCCTGTTCTGGTTTTCAGAGAAAATGCTTCCAGTTTCTGTCTGTTTCGTAATATGTAAGTTGTGAGTTTATTGTAGATGGCTCTTACTGTTTTGGGGTATGTTCCCTCTCTATGCCTAGGTGTTCAAGGAGTTTTATCAAAAGGGATGCTGGATTTTGTTGAAAGTTTTTTCTGCCTCTAATGATGTTATCATGTGATTCTTATTTTTACATTTGTTGGTGTATTGAATTACATTTAAGGTCTTGCAGATGTTGAACCACTCCTGTATCCCAAGGATGAAGCTTACTTAGTCATGGTGGATATGTCTTGAGATGTGTTGTAGAATCCAATTTGCTAGAATCTTTTTGAACATTTTTGCATCTATGTTCTTCAGGTATGTTGGCCTGTAGTTCTCTTTCTTTGTTGGGTCTTTGCCCAGTTTGGGTATCAGTGTGATGTTAGCTCCATAAAATGATTTGGGTAGAGTTCTTTCTTTCTCAATTGCATGGAATACTTTCAATAGGATTGGTACCAGCTCCTCCTTGTATGTTTTGTAGAATTCCATTGGAAAACCATCTGGTCCAGGGCCTTTTTTTTAGTAGGCTGTTTTCTTATGACAGAGTCAATTTCCTGGGGTGTTATTCGTCTATTTAGCGTCTCAGTTTCTTTTTTTTTTTGAGTTGGAGTCTCACTCCATTGCCCAGACTGGAGTGCAGTGGCTGCTCCCGGCCACCGCAGCCTTGACCTGCTGGGCTTTGGCGATCCTGCCGCCTCAGCCTTCTGAGTAGCCAGAATTACAGGCACGCACTACCATGCCCGGTATTATTCCACTGTGACTGAGAATGTGCATGGTAGCATTTCAATCTTATGGAACTTGTTTATGCTTGATTTATGAATGAGTATATTCCATGTGGTGATGAATAGAATGAATATTCTGTGGTTGTTGGGTGGAGTGTTCCTTAGGTATCTAAGCTCATTTTATCAAGCATCAAGTTGAGGTTCTAGATCTCCTTACTGATTTTTTGCCTCAATGATCTATCTAGGATTTTTAGTGGGATATTTAAGTCCCCAGTTATGATAGTATTTGAGTCAATTTTGTTTTAGTTTATTTAGTAGTTGCTCTATAAAACCTGGTGCTCCTGTGTTGGGTGTTTAGGATGGATAGTTCTTATTGATGGACTGAGCCTTTTATCACTATGTAGTGTCTTTCTGTATCTTTAAAAATTTTTGATAGCTTGAAGGTTGTTTTGTCTGATATTAAAAACACAATTCCTTCTCTGTATTTTTGTTTTGTGTTCACCTTAAAGTTTGTTTTCCATCCTCTAACTTTGAGTCTGTGGCTGTTCTTTGTAGTGAGATGTTTCCTGGAGGCAGCATATTGTTGGGTTGTGCTCTTTAAATCCAGTTTGCCATTCTAAATCTTTTCTGAAGTGCATTTAGTCCATTCATTTTCAGGCTGATTATTGAAATATGATAAATTTATCCCTGTGATGAAGCTCTTATAAAGATTTGTGTGGGTTTCTTTGTTTGTTTGTTTTCTTTAACTTTTGGGTTGATATATGGGTGTGTTTTCAATTCTGCAGCATGGTGTATGCTCTGTTGATTCTGTGTTCTTTTTACAAAGTGCATGATCATTCTTTTTTTCTTTCTTCTGTGCTTAATCCTTTCTTAAGAGTCTCCTGTAGAGCTGGTCTGGAAGCATCATAATCTCTTTGGGATCGGATGTCTGGAAAGGATTTTTTTTTTTTTTAGTTGGAGTCTCACTCTCTCACCCATGCTGGAGTGCAGTGGCACACTCATGGCCACCACAGTTTTGACTTGCTGGGCTGAGGTGATCATTTGCCTCAGCCTTCCAAGAAGCTGGAGCCACAGGCATGTGCCATCAGCCAGGCTAATCTTTAAATGTATTGTAGAGATGATGCTTTACCATGTTGCTCAGGCTGATCTCAAACCACTGGGCTCAGGCAATCATCTCACCTCCACCCCCTAAAGTGCTGGGATTACAGGTGTGAGCTACTGTGCCCAGCTAGGATTTTAATTCTCCATCACTGATTAAACTTAGCTTAGCTGGGTAGGAAATTCTTGGGTGAATTGTTTATCTTTGGGAACTTTGAAGATTAAGCTCCAGTCCCTTCTAGCCTATGGTGTTTCTGCAGATAAGACTACTGCTATTCTAATTGGTCTTCCCAAGTAGGCAGTCTTCCCTTTCTCTCTTGCTGTCTTTAGAATTTTTTTATACCTACTTTGTGTAAGAAAATTACTATGTGTCTAGGAATTGATCTTCTCATTGGATGCCTTATAGGGGTTCTCTAGATCTTTTGTGTTTGGATGGTTGCATTTCTGATGAGCTGAAAGAAGTTTTCTTGAATAACCTCATTGAATGTTTGTTCCAATGTGTTCTCTTTCTCCCTTTCTGCTTCAGGTATACTGGTCAGGCATAAGTTTGACCTGTTAATATAGTCACCCATCTCTTGGAGGCTTTGTTTTGTCGTTTAAAGCTTTCTTTCTATGTTTTTAATAGACTGGGTTAGTTTCATATTTTAGTCTTCAGGCTCTGAGATTCTTTTTTCTGCTTGATTAATTCTGATTTCCATGCTTGTTAGTTTGTTATTTATTTCATGGATGGTGTTTTTTATGACCAATATCTCTATTATCATTTCTTTTACTTTTTTTCTTGCCTCTCTTGATTCTTATTAATCCTATCCATCCATTCTTTGATCTCTGCATTTGTGGCCAGGCATTCTGGGCACTCTTCATTGTTTGAGTTCCGAGGTCTGTATTCTTGGGCACTATCTTTTTAGGACTCTGTGGGTTACTTATGTTCTTCTATTGATTTTTCTGCATTTATGACAGATTTTTCTTTTCTCTTTAATTTCATCACTCAGTGAGAAAGGGAGTAGCTTTCACTTCTGTTTGCTCAACCCCTAGTCTTCCCGAAATGGAACCTCTATATTTGTTCCATTTTGAAGCCAGTCTGGGAGTGGAAGGGGTGTGCTGTGTTTTTGAAGTTTTGAGATTTGAATAAGGTGTTAATGGGGGAGCTAAGATTCAGAACCTATCTTCAGATAACAGTGTTTGCTGACTCGGTGTAGGCCCCCTAGGACCCACTTCTCACCACTTCACAATATGTTCATGTGGTGGGAATGTATATATACCCCCTGAGCACAAAATGACATAAGGGAAAGGAAAAGAACTGAGAAAGAGAGAAAGGAGAAGAAAAGATGATGAAGAGAAAGAAGTAGAAAAGGTTAAACAAATAAACCAACAAACAGGCAAACCAAAAAAGAAAACTAAAACTGATAAAATGAAACTGCATTCACCCTCATAAAATGCCCTTACATGAAAAAAGGAGAAGGAAAGGAAGCAAAACACACAAACACACACACCAAAATATATAGAGAGCAAGAAAAAGGAAAACAAAACCCTTTGTGATCCTTGAGCACTCTCTTGTGGCAGTTTTGAAACTTCAGGTTCCTCTTTTGCCAGGGTTACCCAAGCACCACTGCTCTTGGCTCATGGTGGAAGGGAGGAGGACCTGGCCTCTAGACCCATTCCCCTGTTAATTGTGGGGGTCAGGAACAGACACCACATCACCCCCAACAAATCCACCTGCATTCAGCCCTCTCCACATGTGCCAATCAGGCTGCTCTCCATGTGAGTCAGATGCCTTGCAGTTGCTGTGGGAAGGGACTTGAACCAGGTCAAAACTCACTCCTACCTATATGCTGTGGGTTGAATCATTCTCCTCTGATTGCACCCATAGTCCCATGAATGGTCCAGTGTGGGGAATGGGGCGACTGAGACTCCATGTCAGTCCTGTCTCTCTGGGGATAATGCACCTGGGTTGTCCTCTCTGGGTTAATGATAATCAACCTCAGAGGGGTGCAAAATTCACCTCCCAGTCTCAGGAGGCAGCTCTGTTACTCAAATGTGTAAGCAGGAGCATGTCTATGCCCAGGTTCCAGGACGATGATGGTGGCAGCATTACTGTGTCTTCTCTGTTGGGACCCAGTGACTGATTCTCTCACTGCACTTTCTCCTTGGTCCCCATTGCTTGTGTCTGACCTGCTATGGAAGGTTGTAATGGCAGGCTGAGCACAAGGCACTGAGCAGTGACTGATCCCTGCTGCTTTCTTCAGGGTCCCCCAAATGGTGCCTGCCTCTGCACTGTGAAAAGCTCTGGAATCCAAGCAGCAGTGCACATAGCAGCTGTCTCAGCAGGAGAGCCCAGGCCACTTGTTCACATGTCCCCACGCAGTCAGACACTCATACACCCACTTGCACACATACTCGCACACTAATTCATCCTTACTCACACTCACTTATACAGAGACTCACACACTTTGACTGATTTCATCACCATCTTGGAATCCTGACCTTTCTTTAAAATTCTTAAAGAAAAGAAATACCAACTGGGAATTTATTACCTGGATAAACTAGTTTCAAAAACAAAGAAGACTTAAAGTTTTCCCAGACAAGCAAGCCCTAAGGTAATTTGTCACCACCAGACTGGCCCTGCAAAAGATACTCAAGGGAGTGCTGAACATGGAAATGAAAAAATGATACTACCTAACATAAAACACACAGCTCACAGACCATATAAGTCAACCACAAAACTGAGAATATGGAGCAATGTATGATGGCAACAAATCTTCAAATATCAATAAGAACCTTGAATTTCATGACCTAATATCTCACTTAAAATACATAAGTGGTAAATTGAATAAAAAAGAAATAAGACTCATATATTTTCTGTCTTCAGGAGATGGGCGCCCATAGACTTCAGGTAAAGAGATGAAGAAATATCTACCACACAAAGAGCATGGGTGGCTATTCTTTTATCAGGTAAAACAGATTTGAAACCAACAACAGAAATAAAAAGGACAGTGGAGGGAATTACATAATGATAAAGCGTTCAATCCAATGAAAAGTATTAACTATCTTAAATATATGTTCACTCGATATTGAAGCATTCACATTTATAAAACAATTACTACTAAACCTAAGAGAATACTTAGACAGCCACACACTGATAGTAGGGGACTTCAACACCCAATAACAGTTTTAAACAGGTTATTGAGGCAGAAAACTAACTAATTCTGATTTAAAGTTGATACTTAACCAATTGTCTCCAATAGACATCTACAGAATACTTCATCCAACCATCACAAAATATACATTCTTCTCACCTGCATATGGAACTACTCTAAGATTGACCACATGCTCAGTCATAAAGAAAGTCTTAATAAATTCCCAAAAGTTGAAATCATATCAAATATCCTTTCTGACCACAGTAGAATAAAAATTGAAGTCAATACCAATAAGAACACTCAAAATCACACAAATTCATGGACACTAACAACTTTCTCTGAATAATTTTTGAGTAAACAAAATCAGATGGCAGTAAAAAATTATTTGGAACAAAGGGAAAATAAAGGCACATGATACCAAAAGCCCTGGTATGCTTCAAAAGCAGTGCTAAAAGAAAAGTTTGCAGCACTAAAGTCCCATATCAAGAAGAAAGATCTTAAATAAACAACTTAACATCTCACCTAAGTGAACTAGGAAAACAAGAGCAAACTGAACCTAAAGCTAGCAAAGGGGGGGGGACCCAGAAATCAGAGCAGAACTAAATGAAATTTTTAAAAAAATTTAAATAAATTTCTTAAAAAATAACAAGCTTTTGCAAAGCCAAAGAAACCATCAAAAGGGTGGGGAGACAGCCCACAGACTGGGAGAAAATACTTGCCAACTAATGTCTGACAAAAGTCTAACATCTAGGATCTACAAGGAACTCAAATGTGCTGAAAAGAAAAAAAACAAACAGTTCCATTACAAAGTGGGCAAAAGATAGGAATAGGCAGTGCGCAAAAGAATACATATGAACAGCCAACAGATACATTAAAAAATGCTCAGCCTCTGAGCTAGGCTCGGTGGCTCAGCCTGTAATTCCACGCCTTTGGGAGGCTGAGGTGAGTGGATTGCCTGAGTCCACGGGTTCGAGACCCGCCTGGGCAGCGAGACCTCATCTCTACAATAAATAAAAAAATCAGCCGGGCGTGGTAGCGCATGCCTGTAATTCCAGCTACTCGGAAGGCTGAGGCGGAAGGATTGCTGGAGCCCAGCAGGCGAGGCTGCGGTGGCTGGAAGTGGCCACTGCACTCTAGTCTGGGTGACCGAGTGAGACTCCAACTCAAAAAAAAAATTACTCAGCCTCACTAGTCATCAAATAAATGCAAATTAGAACTACACTGAGATACCACCTAACTCCAGTCAGAATGGCTATTATTAATAACTCAAAAGACAACAGATACTGGGAAAAGGGAACACTTCTACACTGTTGGTGGGAATGTAAACTAGTACAACCTCTGTGAAAACAGTGTGGCAATTCCTAAAAGATCTAAAAATCAAACTTTCATACGACCCCACAATCATCCTACTGGGAATAATATATCTGGAAGAACTCAAATCACTCTATAAAAAAAGATACCCGCATACGTATGCTTATCACAGCATTGTTCACAATAGCAAGAACATGGAACCAACCCTGCTGCCCATTGAAAGAGGACTGGATAAAAAAAATGTGGTACATATACACGATGGAATATTATGCAGCCATAAAGAAGAACAAAATCATGAACTTCACAGCAGCCTGGATTAACTTAGAGTCTATAATCCTGAGTGATCTTTCACAGAAAGAAAGAACTGAGTATCACATGTTCTCACTCATAAATAGACCTTGAACAATTATCATATTACTATAAGAAAATGACTGGCAGTAGTGGGAAACTGCCAGGAGGAAGGTGGGGAGCAGGATTGGCAGTAGTGGGAATCTGCCTGGGGAAAGAGGGGACACACTTCATCAACAAGGGTACCTACAAAATGAACATTTGTATACCTAACCCTGAATTGTACCCCATATCTTTAAAATTAAAAAAAAATTAAAAGGAGAAAAAAACACGAAGAATCAACAAAATAAAAAGCAGGTTCTTCAAAAAGAAAAGGAAGATTGAAAGATTGATGGCCAGACTAAGAACAGAGAGAGAGTGAGCAAATGAATACCATCAGAAATAAAAATGACAATGTTACAACTGACCTTAAAGAAATACAAAAGAGCTCTATGCATGTAAGCTAGAAAATCTAGAGGAAATGGATAAATTCCCGAAACACACAATCTCCTAAGATGAAACAAGAAGAAATGGAAACTCTGAGCAAACCAATAACAAATCATGAAATCAAATAAGTAATAAAATACCTATAAGGCAAAAAAAAAAAAAAGTCTTAGTCCAGATGAATTCATAGCCAAATTCTATCATACATACAAGAAAGAACTAGTACTAATCTTACTGAGGCTAGTCCAAAAATTGAGGAATGGGGACTCCTCCTTGACTCAGTCTATGAAGCCAATATCATTTTATATCAAAATCTGGCAAAAACACAACAAAGAAAGAAAACTGTAAGCCAATGTCCTTTACAAAAATAGATGCAAAAATCCTTAACAAGGTACCAGCATATTACATCCAACATCACATCAAAAAGATTATTCACTACGATCAGATAGATGGGCTTTACTTTTGGATTGTAGGATTGGTTCAACATGCACACATCAATAAATGTAATCCACCACATAGAAGAAATTAAAAACAGGAACCACGTAATCATTTCAAAAAACACAGAAAAAGTATTTGATAAACTCTAACATCCTTTCATGACAAAAACCCTCAACCATCTAGGCATAGAAGGAATATACCTTAAAATAATAAGATCCATCTATAAAAAAACAACAAGAAAACAACTCACAGTCAACACTATACTGAATGGACAAAACTTGAAATTGTTCCCCCTAAAAATTGGAATAAGACAAAGATAATTACTCTCACTACTCTTACTTAACATAGCACTGAAAATCCTAGCCAGAGGAATCTGGTAAAAGAAATAAAAGTACTCAAAAGAAAAAAAACACAAATTATCTCTCTTAGCAGACATTATAATTCAATACATAGAAAATTCTAAAGATTCCACCAAAAGACTTCTAAATCTGATAAGCAACTTCAGTAAATTCTCAGGATATAAAACCATTGTTTAAATATCAGTAGTATCGCTATAAACCAAAGAGATAAAGTATTAAAGCTGAGAACCAAATCAAGAACACAATTCCATTTACAATACACACACACACAAACTACCTGGAAATAAATCTAACCAAGGACATGAACCACAAAACACTGATGAAATAAAATAATGAATAAATGAAAGATGATACAAACAAATGGAAACAAATTTCATACTCATGAATTAGAAAAATCAATGTCATCAAAATGTCCGTATTTCACAAAGAAATCTACAGATTCAATGCAATCCTTATCAAACTATCAGCATCATTTTTCACAGAATTAGAAAAAGAAATTCTTAAATTCATATGGAAAGAAAAAAAGTCTGAATAGCCAAAGTAGTTCTAAGCAAAAAGAACAAACTACAGGACTTCAAATTTTACTGTAAGAATACAGCAACCAAAACTGCATGACACTGGTACAAAAATAGATCAATGGAACAGGATAGGAACACAGAAATAAAGCTGCTCACCTACAACCAACTGATCTTAGATAAAGTTGTGAAAAAATAAACAATGAGGAAAGGATACCCTGTTCAATATATGGTGCTGGAAAAACTGGTCAACCATATGCAGAAGAATGAAAATAAACCTGTTTTCCCCACCATATGTACAATTAACTCGAGAGGGATTAGAGCTTAAATATAACACTCAAAACTATAAAAATTGGGGGAGAAAACCTGGGAAACACTCTTCTGGACATCAGCCTAGTCAAAGAATTTATGATCAAGTCCTCAAAAGCAAATGCAAAGGGGAAAAGAAAGCATGGGACCAAATTAAACTAAAAATCTGTACAGCAAAAGAAGTTATCAACAGAATAAATAGATAACCTACAGTACGGGAAAATATTTACAAACTATGCATTTGACAAAGGGCTAATATCCAAAATCTATAAGGAACTTAAGTAAATCTTTTAAGAAAGAAAAAATAATTTCATTAAAAAGTGTGCAAAGGGCATGAACAGACACTTCTCAAAAGAAAACATGTGACCATTGCCTTGCTAAGCTATGGTGTGGTCATGTACTCTTTGAGCTGTGGCCAGGCCAAGTTTTCTTAAGCTCTGGCCCCCTTCCCTACCTTGGGGAGGTGAATCAACTCTTTCTCTCGCTCTAATTTACTTTCTAAATAAAGTAGATTTTAAAAGATATTTCCTAATCTTAAAAAAAAAAAGGAGACATGTAAGCAGCTAACAAACATGAAAAGATGCTCAACATCACTCATCATCAGAGAAATTCAAGTCAAAATTATAATGAAATATCACCTTGCACTGGTCAGGATGGCTATTATTAATAAGTTAAAAAACAACAGAAGTTGGCGAGGTTATGGAGAAAAGGGAATTCTTGGTGGGCATGTAAACTAGTTCAGTCCCCATGGAAAGTAGTCTGGAGAATTTTCAAAGATCAAGACAAATATAATTTTTCAAGCTTTAGTTCTATGGGAAAATTAGGTCACTTTCAGATTGGCTTTAAATACTAGATGCTATTTAGTGTGATTTTCTTGGGCATAATTGTACTCTTCCAGTTCATAATGATCTTTGGTTTGTGGATTCCTTTTTAATTGAGGTAATCAAGATATCTACTTGATAATAGATATTAGAAATACTAGATCCTAGTCCAGTAGTTCTAGAGTACAAAAAGCAGGGAAGGAGTGAGCCCTAAACAGGTGGTTTCTAGGCACTAAACTGGTTAATAACTATTTGCATGCATCAAGCAACTTTTTTTTAAAATCAGAGTTACCATTAAATTGAAGAGAAGTAGCATTGGAATAGGTAGTTTTTCTAGATTGTAACCTATAATTTCCAGGACTTTGGAATGGGTAGATTAGCAACTTCTTATCTGTTAATATTTCCTTGTGCTCTTGCATCAAAAATATGTCAGAATCATGCCAATTTCTGTGTTGAAGGAACAAGTAATATATCTCACAGAGATGTGGAAGAGAAGCAAAAGTAGAACTTAGCTCATTTCTTTTTTTATTTTTAAAATTTTTAAAATTTTAAACAGGTAGGGTACAATTCAGGGTTAGGAATACAAATGTTCATTATGCAGGTACCCTTGTTGATGAGGTGTGCCCCTCCCAATAGATCATTTCTAATACACCAAAACTATGGCCAACAACATCCCCCGTCCCCCCCACCGATACATACACACATGTGGTGCTGATGAAGCCAACTCTACATCTCCCTCAGTGAGGTCTC
Source organism: Carlito syrichta (assembly GCF_000164805.1). Classification (NCBI taxonomy): domain Eukaryota; kingdom Metazoa; phylum Chordata; class Mammalia; order Primates; family Tarsiidae; genus Carlito; species Carlito syrichta. The sequence goes on along the minus strand of NW_007231876.1, from coordinate 22,481 downwards.
ATATTTTTGTTGATTCATAGAAGCCCAGCTTCAGAATTTCTCCAGAGTTGGCTTTGGGAGAAAGAGAGACAGAGATCATGCTACATCTCCATCTCACAGAGTCAAATTGTCTTATTTCATATCCTGTAAATCTCTGTATCCCCAAATAGAAAGTCAAATACGGAACCTAGGGCAGAGGCATCTAAAAACAAAAAACTTAGAACCATAGGGTCATAATGATTTCCAAGGATTAAAGAAAATCATTGAATTCAAAAGAAAAAGAAACAGTACTAAAAGGAGAGGGTTATGAAGGAAACTTCTTTACTCAGGTGGTTCACATATTCTGTTCCCTTTTATCTAAACAGGAGGAATTTTTTTAACATATTTTTTATTTTAAAATTGTGGGGTACAGTTAAGGGTTAGGTATACAAATATGCATTGTGCAGGTACCCTTGTTGATGAGGTGTGCCCCCTCATCACCAGACAGATATTGACCACCGTTAACCCTACCTCAAGGGAGGAACTTTTATTATATTTTATTATATATGGTTTTTAAAATTATATTTTATTACTTTTTTAAATTATATTTTATTATATATTTTATTATTATATGGTTGGCCCCGACCACTTCTCCCTTGTCCTGACCTGCCAGATTAGCCCATGGTTCTAAGCTTAAATGTAACTTCCTTAGGAAGATATTTCCTAAAACTTCAGTGAGTATTTTCTTTTCTTTTTTAAAATTGTCCTGTATCTTTTCTACATGCAGTACAAATGTATTTTCCTGGTTATTTGTAGCATAATCACGATGAGTAAGACTCAAGACAGTGAGCCTAAGTTTGAATCTTGCATCTGTTATTTCCCTCTTATATGGCTCTGGCAACTAATTTAATCTCTAGGATCCGTTTCTTGAACTATTGGTCTTGACACCCAAGCTTCCCATCATAAACTGGGTTTTCTGGGTATTCTCGTCTTAGATTGGGCATGTGCAATAACAAATTGCCATCAAGGGGAAGTGGTCAATAAGAGATCAGGCTCAAGCAGGTCAGGATGGCACAAGTTAGTTGCATGAGCAGGTAGTTCTGCTGCTGCGTTGCCTCCTGTCTTTTATTACACACCGATGGTCACCTGGTTTTTTGGTTTTGTGTTGAGAAGGGAGAAACTGGCATTTACAAATGGATATTCTGGCGACAGACTGGGAGTGAACTACCAAAGCATTAAATCCTAATCAAGAGTGCCCCTGTCCAATGTTAGTCTGGAAAGACCTACATTGATTCATGATTAGTCATTAATAGCTTGATTAGTATTAACCTCCTTCTATCAATGGGTAAAATTTATCCTCACTGAAATAAACATATATTTTGAATATGGATGTTCCTGCTAATAAGGCTTCTGCCAGCACCACTAATTGTGGAATTACAGAATAACTTATTTTCTAACAAGATTTTTCTCACAACATTACTTCCAAGCGAGGAACTTAATTCACTACAGAAGAGGTACAGTAATGTGTTCAGGCCTGTGAAAATCACTTACCCAGCAAAAGAAACAAAGTGGGAGGTATCACACTTCCAGACTTTAAATTTTATTATAAGGCTACAATAGTCAAAACAGCCTGGTATTGGTACAAGAACAGGCATACAGACCAATGGAACAGACTAGAGATTCCAGAAGCAAAACCTCAATCTCTTAACAAGCTCATCTTTGACAAAACCTCCACTAACAGCCACTGGAGAGAGGAGAACCTATTCAGTAAATAGTGCTGAGAAAACTGAGTGATCACTTACAGAAGATTGAAACAGGACCCCTACCTATCATCATACACAAAAATCAAGTCTAAATGGATCAAAGACCTATACATAAAACTTCAGACTATAAGAACCTTAGAAAACACAAGAGACACTCTTACAGAAATTGGAATAGGCAGCCAATTTCTGATCAAAACCCCAAATGCCCATGCCATAAGAGATAAGATAGACAAGTGGGACCTTATCAAACTGAAAAGATTTTGCAAAGCAAAAGAAGCCATCAAGAGAGGGGGGAGAAAGTCCACAGATTGGGAAAAAATATTTGCCAACATCATAAGTGACAAAGGCCTAGCATCCAGGATTTACAAGGAACTCAAATGTGCCAAAAAGAAAAAACAAACAGTCCTATAAAAAGTGAGCAAAAGATATGAGCAGACACTTCTCAAAAGAAGACATACAAGCATCCAACAGATACATGAAAAAATGCTCAGCCTCACTAATCATCAAAGAAATGCAAATTAAAACCACACTGAGATACCACCAAACTCCAGTCAGGATGTCCATCATCAATAACTCAAAAAACAACAGATACTGGAGAGGGAGTGGGGAAAGGGGACATTTATACACTGTTGGTGGGAGTGTAAACTAGTACATCCTCTGTGGAAAGCTGTATAGCGATTCCTAAAAGACCTAAAGTTGACCTTCCATATGACCCAGCAATCTCCCTCCTGGGAATATACCCAGAGGAACTCAAATCATTCTATGAAAAAGATACCTGCACACACATATTTATTGAAGCATTATTCACAATAGCAAAAACATGAAACCAACTGTGCTGCCCATCGAGAGTGCACTGGATAAAAAAAAATGTGGTACATATACAGTATGGAATACTATGCAGCCATATAGAAGGACAAACCTATGGACTTCACAGCAACTTGGATGGATTTAGAGTGTATAATGCTCAGTGATCTATCACAGAAACAAAGACCTGAATACCACATGTTCTCACTCATAACCCTGAACACTTATCATAATACTATAAGAAAGGAATTGGCAGTAGTGGGAAACTTCCAGGGGAATACACAACATCAATAAGGGTACCTGATCTCAAGGGGAGGTCTAAACTTTACCTGTACAACGACTACTTGTATACCCAGACTTGAATTGTGTCCCACATCTTTAAAATTAAATTAAATTAAAAAAGAAAATCAATTAAAAAAGAAAATACCATGCACCCTATCACCAGAAGCAACTAGCCTGATAAAATGGTGGAATGGCCCAATGAAAGTGCAGTTAAACTATAAATTGGGAGCAAACACTCTGGAAAGATTAGATTGTATCTTAGATGCAGTATATGCTCTGAATCAGCAACTGACACATGATTCTGCTTTCCCCAAAGTCAGCATAACCAGGTCTAAGAATGAAGATGTATGAAAGGGAGTAAACTTTCCCATCCCTGCAACTTTGATCATTGCCCATTTGGAGCCCACTGCTCCCTTAGTTACCAAGGGAGAAATGCTTCCACTAGGAACATAGCAGCGTCTCAGTTTATTTGAAAGCTAAGACTATCTGATCATTTTGAGTTCCTTATACCATCATGCCACAATAAAAATAAGTTATTCTACTGGCTGAGAAAACTGACCCTGATTGTTATAGGGAAATTGAATTACTGCTGCACAGTGAGGTGAGATGACTATATCGGGAATGCAGAAGAGTCTCTGAAGAACTATTTGATCCTTATGTTTAATAGTAAAAATAAATATAACTCTGAAATTGAAAAAAAGCAAAACCATTCAAAATTTGAACACTTCAAGAATGAGATAGCCATCATTTCACTAGATGGATAATTCTCAACTCGGTGAGTTGAGAGAAAACAAGATGTTGAATTGGTTATAGAAGAAGGAAGTTATAACTATCACTTGTATCATCTTTACCAGTTACAAAGATGAACTCTAGATAGCTATGCATATAGTCCTCTTTTCTTGTCATATTTTCTTCTTTCTTTCCTCTATTTCTTTATTATTTTGCATAAAAATTGGTGGTGGTAGTGGGGTTTGATGGCTCAGCCTGTAATCCCGCGCTTTGGGAGGCTGAGGTGAGTGGATTGCCTGAGCCGGCGGGTTCGAGACCACATGGGCAACTTGGCGAGACCTCATCTCTACAATAAATCAAAAAATTACCCGGGCATGGTAGCGTGTGCCTGTAGTTCCAGCTACTTGGAAGGCTGAGATGGAAGGATCGCCGGAGCCCAGCAGGTCAAGGCTGAGGTGACCAGGAGTGGCCACTGCACTCCAGTCTGAGTGACAGAGTGAGACTCAGACTCAAAAAAAAAAAAATGGTGGTGGTGGTTGATGACTGAGATTAATTAGATTTGAAGAGTATTTAACATTGCACAGACAACCACTTTGAGGTAGAGATGACTTTGGAGCTCTCCTTATTTAAAGAAAGAATAAGACAGACTTTCCTTGTACAGAGGATAAATACATCTTATTAGACAAAAGTACCAAGTTGTCTTTCTTGATAAATGGAGTTGGAATACATGTTGAAGAATGTGTACAGATGCCGAATGGCCAAAGGGATGGCTGAGCTGGTTATTAAATGATTGTTTCTCACTTTAAAATACATGTTTTTCCTGTTTATGATGCTGGTCTTTGCTAGCTAGACCCCTATTAAACTCAGCCAGTAGACAGCCCTAGAAGGAGACTAGTGGACTGGAGAAGAAAGAAGGCATGCATCTTTTCTTATTTGCTTCCTGTTACCAACAGTTTTTCACCCTGGCAGTAGCAGTTGGTTTCACAACTACAGTTGGTTCTGTTTTGAGTTTTGCCCTCACACTTCCAGAACTAGCTTTATGGTGCTCCCACAGAGATGCCAGCACCACCCTTCCCTGAGAAACATGTTTTATCTTTTTGAGGGCTCTTTCTTCCTGAGATGCCTGGGTCCCAGTTCCAAAAGATCCCTCCCCCATGCTTTTAAGGTCTAATAATCTTTCCCCCTAAGCCTACAGGTTTTAGCTGCTTCCTGCAATTTCTATCTCTGTTAACTCAACATCTCCTTTTGGTTTTTCTGTTCAATACACGATTAACAATTCTTCATTTTAAATTCTCTCTGAAAAAAATAGCTGGTGCTGTTTCTGTTTCTGACTGATCCAAATGTGGAGTAGTATGACCCCCAGGTTGTGTGAAGAGTAAATGAGTTAGAAGATAAGAAGTATTTATAGCAATGTTTCTCAGATATGTTTTCATATAAATCTTAGCTATTATTATTATTGTTTTAAGATCTGTCTTTCCCTTTAGACTAAGTTCTATGAGGATAGGGATCATGACTGCTATATCTTATGATACATAGTAAGCTTTGAATACATGTTTCTTAAAGGAATTAAGGAAGGGTTTGGAGGAGAGAAAAGAAAGAAAACAAAATCTGAGTATAGAATAAGGGTGGCTTTCTTTATATTTTTGTAAGAGCGTTAATCATTCTTTCAAGTTTTATTATACCAGTATGTTACAAATCAGCTTCAATCCTTGTGAACATATTCCAATCCCTATTTTCCCACAAGGTGATAGAATTATACATGGTGGAAACCTCAAGTGTGCGTGTGTGAGATGAGTTGGGAGGCAGCTGGTAATGGGGCATTTGTCCACAGGAGTTGCTGATGAGATGTCTAGTGGCCAGACCCAAATGCCTTCCTCAGATCCCACAGCTCTTAGCTTTCTTTCTGCCATGCTTCAGGTGTGGGAATATACTTTCCTATCTAGGAGTTGACACCTCCTTGTGCATTTGCCAGGGAGTTGAGGTATTATCTCTTGAATCTCAAAAGTTCTTCCACCTCTTCTTCACTAACTCTCAACCCCAAAGAACGTCTCATTTTAGAAGACAGAGCATGTTTCTCTCATTATGGTTCTGGTGAAAATTTATTTCTGCATCTTAATCTTCTCCTCACCCTGGGAATAGCATTTATAAGCAAAATCCAGGAAGACTCAAGCCATTTCTTTTTATGTTGTCACCTGTTTCCCATGAGACTAGTGTTATATGCGTTTAGTGGAGTGGGATAAGAGGGATAATACATAGACAAAAAACCATGAAAAAGTATTGAAATATCCTGTCATAGAAGGAAAGAAAGAAATAGGAAAAAGAGGAAGACATTCTTTTTGAAATTGAACTATCCTTTTCCTCCTTTTCTGAACAATGTGTTGTACGGTGAAACCTGCAGGATATATTGATCTTTCTCTCAAGGCTGTTTATTTATTTATTTAAAGGGTCGAGACAGAGACTATAGAAAAGGAGAGGGCTTTCCCCTCCCACATATGGAGTGTACAATCATGTGTTTGCAATCCTTGTTTAAAGTGTGCTTTGTAGGAAGCCATTGTGAAGAGGCTGAGGCAACAATCCCACTCAGAAGTTGAAGTCGCAGAAGAACAAGCACATTCTAAAGATTTTCATTGCACAGGTCATAGCCCCTGCAGCACCTGAAGTTCACCAAATAGACACTCCATATTATGTTTCTCACATTGGCACAGTTCTTTAGGCAGCCCATAAAGGTTAACCAGAGTATACCATTGTCTGTGGAAGGGAGAAGAAACAGATCAGAAATCCTGGGTTTGAGGCTTCTAAAAACAAAAGGCAAACAAACAAACAAACAAAAAACACTTCTTTCCAGACCATGTCAGCATATAAAAATAACTTTGTGTAGTTCAAAGTTATGTTATTCAAATGTGAAGAAACTGGAAATGTTGCAAGTTGGGGTTTCCTAAAAGAAAAGCAATAATGGAGCAGTCTAAAATAATTATTGGGAGTAGGGTGGTAATAAAAGCAGCAATTCAAAGACTTCCAAAACTGGATGTTTCTATTGAGAATCTTAACACTGGTTTAAGTAAGGGTTATAAATGCCAATGAGTAGGAGAAGAGAGTCACGGTGTCTAGTCTTACCCATAAAGAGCCATCTTAGTCTACTAACGACACTGACCTCTATTTTCACTGTTTAGGCCCATCTATAAAGACATCTAAGCACGTACAAAGAAAAAGAGCCCCTTCTCAGCCCAACAACTCATTGTTATCCTTCAGGCATAGATTATGCTTCTTCTAGCAAGAACATGGAAGCAACCATACCGCCCATCAAAAGTGGACTGGATAAAAAAATTGTGGTACATAAACATGATGGAATATTACACAGCCATAAAGAAGGACAAAATTATGGACTCTACAGCAACTTGGATGGATTTAGAGTCTATCATACTCAGTGATCTATCACAGAAACGAAGAACTGTGAATCACATGTTCTCACTCATAAGTGGATCCTGAATCTTTATCATAATACTATAAGAAAGGGTTTGGCAGTAGTGGGATGCTGCCAGGAGAGGGAGGAGGGCACCTAACATCAGTAAGGGTACCTGATCTCAAACCAGGCAAAGTGGGGACCAAAGGGAGGCCCAAACTTTACCTATACGATGTCCACTTGTATACCTAATCCTGAATTGTACCCTACATCTTTAAAACACAATTAAAAAAAGATAATGCCTCTTCTCTTACCTGCATTTATTTTCCTCTGTTTTCTTCAGGCTTCTCAAAATATTATTTTATCGACATACCACCACCTCTTAGTGACCACTTCCATATATCTTTTATTATTATATATGATGGGGGTAAAGATATCAGACATCTTAGGCTTGTAGTAAAAGTGAAATCTTCATTTTTTAATTTTAATTTTTTTTTTGAGTTGGAGTCTCACTCTGTTGCCCAGACCGGAGTGCGGTGGCCGCTCCTGGCCACCGCAGCCTCGACCTGCTGGGCTCCGGCGATCCTTCCACCTCAGCCTTCCAAGTAACTGGAACTACAAGCACGCGCTACCATGCCTGGCTAATTTTTGATTTATTGTAGAGATGAGGTCTCGCCAAGTTGCCCAGGCGGGTGTCGAACCCACGGGCTCAGGCAATCCACTCACCTCAGCCTCCCAAAGCGCGGGATTACAGGCTGAGCCACCGAGCCCAGCTTCATTTTTTTTAACCATGGCTGACATGGCCCTGCCTACTTCCTCTGCCCCTTCTTCCTTTCCCCAGTCCACAACTTACTTTTGTAAATGGTCCCAACTGCGCAGGCCTCTTCTGTTGTTGCAGTACATATTCCTCTTCCTCTGGAACACTTTTCTCCTGAGAACTGAAGGTGGCACGTCCTACACTGAACAATTCTTAAACCTTGGCCAGAAAGTAGGAAATATAAGTGAGAGAAAATGCCACTACGATGGGCATGAATCTGCTTGGGACAAGAGGGCTTTGCAGGAGCACCATTAACAGAACTTAAATATGTCTTCATTTGAATAGGCTAAGCCAAGAGAGGGACTGGAGTTTACAGTGTCAGGAATTTTAGCCTCAAAGACAGGAGGAAAAGGAAAAGTGAAGCAATAGGAAAAAGAGGAACATCATCAAGAATAAGATGATCAGATTAGGTGCTCTTCATACTCACCAGACAGATTATCTTCCACAACTATTTCATTGATTGTGCTGGCAAAAAGAAATAAAACAATTCAACAGTTTGTCTGAGATTTACTACTGCATAGGTCCCTTGTAATCCCCCCTTCAGAGTCCATCTTGCACATGTAGCCTGGAACCTTTCTAGACCCTTTCTGTCCTTCCAAAGCCTAGGCGTCTCTGCACCTCTTCTCTCCTCCCAATTGTCTTCACCTCTTTAGGGCTTTTAGACTCATCTACCCTTTCCTGTAGGGTGCAGCACAGACCAGAAGGAAGAAGATAAATTCACATTGTTTTTTCACTTCATTCTTTTTAATTGATCTTATATGGCATTCGTAATCACCTGTCTGGGAACTGATAAGGGAACAAGTATCTGAAATTCATGAAGCTGCTACACTTGAAATTTGGCTAAGTAGTGCCTGCAAAGTCAACATTCCAATTCCTCCTTTCCCTTTTTCTTGCTCTTCATGTTGCTCACTCCTAGCCTTGTTGATTGCTGCTAATGTTATTTTTATCAAACCTATAATCAGCTACGTCCTGCTGGAAGAGGTTGTTGAGTGTTGAAACTCAAGGTCTGTTTCTCTCTCTCTCTCTCTCTCTCTCTCTTTCTCTCTGTGTGTCTCTCCTCTCTCTCTCTCTCGCCCCCCACCCCGCATGTGTGTGTGTGTGTGTGTGTGTGTGTGTGTGTGTTTAGTTCCTGGTGCTCACCCCACCCCATTAATTTTCCCCTCCTCAGACTTTTCCCCCCTCATACCACTTATTTATACTCATCTGTGTTATCTCTGGCTGAAAGTGATCCAGATAGCTCTGTTGAAAAAAAAAGATAGACTGCAGACTTCTCATTTTCTAAATCCTATTTCACAGCTCCCATGGAAACCCTTTCAATTTCTCTCTAATCCATCTATTTCCTACTATAAGAAGAGGACAGAGGGCTTTGGTTAAGGTCCCCGAGACATAGCATAGCATGGATGGAAGGCATAGCATTTAGAGCAGCAGCTCATTAACGTTTCCATTACCACATGACTCCACGAGAAGGTCTCTGTCATGGGACCTCTGACCCATTCCTTGATGCTGGACACAGCTCACTAGCTGTCAACCCTAGGAACTCACCACTAAAGCAGCAGAGCTGGATGGAGAGTCGCAACAGGAGGAACTTGTCCATTTTGAAAGAAGAGAGGGCCAGGCTAAGGCAGGAAGCTTCTAAAGTACCTATTTATATACCTGCAAGGTTAAGCTTTTCTGGGAGGGGCTAGGGGTGGGGACACTGTGGAAATCCTTAGAAAGCATAATCTGCTCTAAGAGAAATTAGTAATTATGTAATTTCTTGGGAACTTGGGGGGAAATGAAATGGCTAGGTAAATTCAGAAGCTAATTTCTTCCAGTTTCTCAGGGTTTTCAATGCCAGGTTCTACGATCTTTTTACTATACCACACTGTGAAAGAACACAAGGATAAATGTGGCCTGGATCGGTAGAAATTAGAGTCATCTATATCAAGTGTTCATTAAAACTGAGAGAATATATAAGTGGAATGCAGAAAGGCAAAAAAGAATACTGAGCACAGAGCTTTAAATAATATATACCTCTAGGAAATGAAGAGGAGAAAAGTGGAAAGATTAGGCCCCAAAGCTTTGACTGAGGATTTTTATGAGGGGAATAAAGTTTCTCACTGTCAGTCATCCTAAAAGAAGAGGGGTAAAAGATGAAAGCTGAGGAGGAAATTGCTTTTCTTTCTTGGAGTGTTCTGGTGATTGAGACTTAGACTTTAGTCAGAAAAGAAAGGTTTAAGACTGCTTCTCTTGGAGAAGGGTAAGCTGGCCCTTCTTACTTGATGACAAGCCAGGTTATTAGGTAGAGGCATGGCTGAGTGTAAAACTCCCGTGGTAGAGATTGAACCTGTAGAGTCATGTCCAGTATCTCATTCTGGTTTCAGTTAGTTTCCTTCAGTTATTGCTATGCCTTCAATAAACTGTAATGAAAGTTGCAACTTTGTCTCTTCTGTCACTGCAGAGAGTTGAGGGAAGGGTTTGAGCCATTCTTGGAACAGAACAACACAGGAAAGAGAAATAGCAGCTGAAAGCAAGCAGGCTGCAACAAAGCACTATGTAGGTCTACAGCAAAGTGGGGTAGTGGTCTAAGCCAGATGTTGACTGAAGTGGTAGGAGACAATGAGAGTAATGGATGGAAAAGACTTTTAGATCCATGATATTTTGGAAATTATTCTTACATGCCAAAAGAGCAAACTGATATTTTCATGTCTGCAGAAAGATATATATATATATATATACACATATACAGATATATATGTATGTGTGTGTGTGTATATATATATATATATATATATATACTGCTTACCTGGGCATCTACCACACTAAAATAACATCATAAAGGAGTCATTAAAATAAATAAATAAATAAATAGTATTCATTAAAATATTCATGTATTACATACACACAAGTGAAAATGTTTGTAACACAAACACACACACACACACACACACACACACACACACAACTGATTTTTGTGTTCTGCATATACACTGGCAGAAGTGTTCCTTTCCTTGCTCTGCATTTAGCATCTTTGCTTGCATCTTTATGTTGTCTTCTCCTACCTTTTGAGATCTCATCTCCTTTCCTTCCAGGAATTCTATATTTAATTTTTTGCCCAATGGCAGCCCACTAGAAAGGAGGAAACATTTTTTACCTCTGCTTTGTTGTAAACTGTTTCCTTTCCTACTCATACTTCTATCATATTACTATACTACTCTCCTACAGCAGAAATTTCTTCCCTCAGCTATTGTTTTCCTTACTTATATACCTTAATCCTCTTATTGACTTTTCTCCTTAGACCCCCAAATTTATACTCCCTGTCTTTGTGGCTCTAATATCTGATTTTCTTACTGAGTCTCACTCTACTGCTTTTCTTTGTGTCTCTAAAGGAACTCCCTCCAAAATTCTGCTTATATAATAAATTCCAGATCCATGACTTAAAAATATTCAGAAGCCTCTTTTCCTTATTGCTCTAAACCTTATTTAAGTCTTTAAAGCTCTTTATTCATGATGTCTTTCCACCAACACGAGTTCTGGTGCAATTTGTCCAGATGAGTAAGTGCTGGCCTATACCTCAACACTTAGCATGATTGAGATACTTAATTATATCTCTCTGTGTGTGATTAGAAGATGTTTAGTTTAGGGGCTAGAATTTCTAGTTTGCATCTCCAATGTTATCATGCAAATCAATAAAAATGATTCCTTTTGAATAGAAGTTCACCTAATCAGTTATAATTTTTAAAAGAGATAGATCTACTCTTCACAGACAATACAAACATATCCTGACTTTCATTGGTAACTGAGATATTTTCACATGATGATCTTTTTGAATGGGTTAAAGTGGCTAGTGATGAGTACTCGGATTCGAGGAAAGAAATCTCAGCTTGGGAAGATTCTACTACGCCTGACGAGGAGTATACACAAGATGAAGAACCACAGTTAGGGTTCCAATTCAACACAATTGGCTAAACTCCTGGAGTTTTCCTGATATCAAAAGACTTGTATTAGTGCTCTAGCAGGGAAGGGACAGTTTCTTCTCTGTCAGGATTTGAGAGATAGTCAGATGAGAACAGCCTATTTCTTTTCCCTCAGGCAAGTTAATGACACAGCTCTGGGTGACTAGGACTAGATGAAGTCAGAGTAGTCCTACTCTCTTGACAAACATGAAAAATGGAGGACATATCTGAAAAATAGGTGCAGATCCAAGAAAAAATATAAGTATCTCTGGAAAGCCTTTGTGTGTATGTTCTTTTCTACCATGAGACTTGCTATTCCTTAAGATTTTCTGGAAATCCCAGAATTTCTCAATATATCTACAATTCCCTAGATAGTTCTTTTCTATTGTGCTGAGCATTGGGAAGATATAGACATTGAAGTGACCATGGAGATAGGTCTAGGATTGAATAGTGAAGGAGTAGCCTACAATTTATCCATTGTTCCTATTATGGCTTACAGATTAAATAAAATTTCCTGGATTTCAATATGCTATATCAACAATCCTAGCTGTTATTCTAAGAACTGTATCTAAGGATGAGCCCATGTAAGGGAAATTAGTGACTCCTCTACTACTTTTCAAGATAAATTCACCAGTAAATGAAGATCACACACAGAGACCTCTTCTCAGACTTCCAATAGTTCTCAGGTGGTATGCAACTGCTTGTATTGCTGAGTTTACTACATACAAATATCTCCCTCCAGACTATAAAAATATCTTTCTACACTCAGAGAGGCTCTCCCTGCCCAGTTTATCTAAGCAGTTTCTTCCTTGTTATTTCTTCTCTGTGTGTATATATGCACTTAATTGTGGGATTTTTATATGGTGGAATATAATACACATACCATATACACATACAATAAAAGGCATGAAATTTAAATTCATATTTTAGATTATTTTAGGTAAAACTACATAACTATAAATCAGGTCATGGAATTGAATATTGCCCAAATCACAGAAAACTCCCCATACTAAGTTTCCCTTTCTAATTACATTCTCTTTTTCCTCACCTTAGGGGCAACAATACTTCTTCTGTTATGGAATCTAACCATAGTTTTTTTAATGGTTTTATCACACTATATTTTTATCTTTTAGAAAATATTGATATAATGGAATTATACAGTATGCATTCTAGGAATTATTCATGTTTGTGTATGAAGCCTTGCTTTCTTACAATATAGTATTTCATAACATGAATATTATGGCTAAGAACTTTCTAGTACGGATGGAAAATATCATCCCAGAGATTCAAGAAGCTCCAAAATCTAAGCAGGAAAAACAAAAAATTCAGCATAACAGTAAAATTTCAGAAAGTTAAAAAAAAAATCATAAAATGTTAAAAGTAACCAGAGGAAAAAAGACATAATATAGTCCAAAAGATGTAAGACTGATAGCTGAATTTTCAATAGGAAGGAAACTAGATGTTAGTGAAATGATATCTTAATATGGCAAATAGAAGATAACCACTAACATAAAATTCTATATCCAGAGAAAATATTCTTCAGGATTAAGTGAAATAAAACATTATTAGACATTAATAATTCCATTAACACACTTGCACTTATAGGAACTATGTTCTATCAATAAATATTTGTTAAATTAAATTATCAGACTAGATTGAACTAATCAAGGATGGAGGACAAATGAGTACATTCACAAGTTACTGTAGAGAAATAAGAGATATCTGATGTGCCCCTCCCCATTTCCTGGGGCTCTCAGAGTTCCTGCACTATGAATCTCCTTAGTCTTCAGCGTGGACTCCAGCAATTCCAAATTCCAAAATCCTTCTTCATGGTCAATCTTTCTAAATGCACAAGGGTTAATCCAGCTGTTATGATTGAATCCAGAGAAACACAGACCTTGCTGTTTAAGAGGCTCATGAAAAAACATTACCATTGATTAATGAAAAAACAAACAACAAAAAAAACATCACCCAAAGGTAGTAAGGATGATACACAAATTCAGTGCCAAATTCTACTAAGAGATCAATTAACATGAAGCCTGAGAGGTGATGGTATGACTGAGCATATAGAGATCATTCACATCCACAGTGAGAACAAAAAAGGAGAGACTAGGAAGTCAGACAAAAGGGAGTAAGGTTGAATTGTCTGGCAAAAAAGTCAGAAAATGAAGCTTTAAAAAGCATAAACAGTGTACACTATACAAAGTATCCAGGAATAAATCTAATGCAAGTTGTACAACTTCTTTAAGGAGAAAATAAATTTTAAAAAGTTAACAAAGATCCAAAAATAAATTGAGAAATAGACTACGATTATTGACTGGAAGATTCAATAATGTAAATACATAAATTTTCCCCAAATTTATAGATTAAGTAAAATTCCTAAAAAAAAAAAAAGCAGGCTATTACAAAAACTTTTATTTTGAAATAATTTAGAAATCACAGTAAGTTGCAAAAAATAACTTCTGTGTATTTTGTAGCCAGATTTCCCAATGATAACTTCTTCAATAACCAAAGTGCATTTTGTAAAACAGGAAATAGATTTGGTAAAATACCATTAGCTACTAACTTAAGGACATTATGAGCATTTCATCAGTTTTTGTGTGTACCAATTTTGGGACATATATTACTGTGAAATTTTATTAAATGTATAAGTCTGTGTAAAATCACCAAAAGCAGGATACATAAATGTTTATCACTACAATGAAACCCCCTCATTCTACCCTTTACAGTAGACTCTCCCCCAACTCTAGAGCTGGACAAACATTGATGCATTCACCATTACTATGATTTTGTCATTCAGAGAGTACTTGAATGGAATAATTGAGTATGTAATCCTTTGGAACTGGATTTTTTTCATTCGCCATGATGTTCTTGAGAGCCATCTAATTGTTGCATGTATCAAAAGTTTATTCTTTTTATTGCTGTATAGTGGTCCATTGCATGGATGTACCATAGTTTGTTTATCCTGTGTTCTTTCCAGTTTGTGGGTATTACAAATAAAGTTGCTAAAACATTCTTTTTTAGATACTTCAAAACATATTCCTCCTATCTATCTGAAACTTTATACTCTTTGATTAACAACTCTTCATTGCCTTCCTTCTTAATGCTTCAGTCTCTGTTAACCATCACTCTACTATCTGCTTCTATGTGTTCAACTTTTTAAAATTCTTCGATTAAGTGAGATCATGCTGTATTTGTCATTCTGTCTTTGGCTTATTTTGCTTAGCATAATGTCCTTCAGTTTCATCTATGTTGTCACAATTGACAGGATTTCCTTCTTTTTTTGAAACTAAAGAGTATTTCATTTTGTGTGTGTGTGTGCACGCGTGCACCACATTTTCTTTGCATATTTATCTTTTGATAGGTTGATCCCTTAGCTTGGCAATTGTGAATAATGATGCAATGAACATGGGAGTTTAGATAGTCCTTTGTGATATTGATTTCATTTCCTTTGGATATATACCAAGAAATGGGATTGCTGCATCATATGGTTCTATTTTAATTTTGTGAGTAACCGCCATAGTTTACCATAACAGGTGTACCAGTTTACATTCCAACTAGCAGTATACAACAGTCTCATTTTCTCTACATTCTCACCAACACCTGTTATCTTTTGTCTTTTTTTATAATAGTAATTCTAACAGGTGTGAAGTGATATTTCATTTTAGTTTTGATTTGTATTTCCTTGATGATTAGTGAAATTGAGCATTTTTAAATAACCTGCTGGCCATTTGAATGCCTTCTTTTGAAAAATAGCAATTTGTGTCTTTTACTCATTTTTAAGTTGGATTATTATTTTCTTGCTATTAAGTTGTTTGTGTTCATTATATATTTTGGATATTAACCCCTTAGTAGATGTAAGCTTTGTAAATATTTTATCCCATTATGTAGGTTGTCACTTCACTCTATTCTTTCCTTTTTGGTTTGAGGGAATCCTATTTGTCTATTTTTTGTTGTTGTTGCCTTTGCTTTTGGGGTCATGTACAAAATTCATTCTCAGTTCAATGTAAACAAGATTTTCCTCTGTTTGCTTCTAGTATTTTTACAGTTTTAAGACTTATGTTTAAGGCTTTAATGCATTTTGAGTTGATTTTTTTTTTTTGGCGTGAGATAAAGGTTCAAGTTCATTCTTCCACATGTGGATATACAGTTTTCACAACACCATTTATTGAAGAGATTGACCTTTCCCCAATTTGTGTTTTTGGCAATTTTGTCAAATATCAAATTACTATAAATGTGTGCATTTATTTCTAGGCTGTCTATTATCTTCCATCAGTTTAATTGTTTTTATGCTAGCACCCTGTTGTTTTGATGACTATTTCTTTGGTTCTTTGGACTTCATGGATCTGGATGTTCATTTCTCTCTCCAATTTGGGAAGTTTTTCTCATTAGTTATTTAAATAAGCTTTCTTCTCCTTTCTCTTTCCTGCTCCTCTGAAATTTCCATAATGAGTATATTGGTTCATTTGGTGTTATTCCATAAGTCCCATAGGTTTTGTCACTCTTTTTAATTCTTTTTTTTGTTTGTTTCTCTGACTGGATAATTTCGAATGTCTTAAAACTCATTGATTCTTTCTTTTATTTGATTGGTTTTTCTATTGAAGATGCCTATGGAATTTTTAAATTTAGTAATTCTGTACTTTTAGCTCCAGAATTTGTTTGGTTCTTTTGTACGGTTTCTACTTCTTTGCTGAACTTATTTTGTTCATGTATTGTTTTCCTGATTTTTAGTTGTCTATCTTTGTCCTTTTGTCACTCATTGAGCTTATTTAAGATAATTACTTTGAATTCTTTGTCAGACAGCTTGTAGATCTTTTTTTTTTTTTGAGTTGGAGTCTCACTTTGTCACCCAGACTGGAGTGCAGTGGCCGGGAGCGGCCACTGCAGCCTCAACCTGCTGGGCTCTGGTGAGCCTTCTGCCTCAGCCTTCTAAGTAGCTGGAACTACAGGCATGCGCTACCAAGCCTGGCTAATTTTTTTAAAAAAATTTATTGTAGAGATGAGGGTTCACCAAGTTCCCCAGGCGGGTCTCCAACCCGTGGGCTCAGACAATCCACTCACCTCAGCCTCCCAAAGTGTGGGATTACAGGCTGAACCACTGAGCTCGGAGATCTTTATTTTTTAAGGGTCAGTTACTTGTATTTTATTTTATGCCTTTGGTGGTGCAATGTTTCCCTAATTATTATAATCCATGTGGTCACATGTTGGTGTCTGCACATTTGAAAAGTAGGCAACTATTCCAGTTTTTGCTGACTGACTTTTTCAGGGAAAGCCTTTCTTCAGTCAGCCTGTCCAGAAATTCTGGGCAGTCTTGCTGTTGGGGTCTCTGGGTAGACTGTCCTGGTGCCCAAGTCAGCAGATGGGCAGGCCTGTCACCTGGGTTCACAGGTTTAGGCCTGGAGCCTAGGTCAAGTGGGAGAAACTTGTATCCTGGATTCATATGGGTCACCCTGGTTCTGGTGTCTCCTGGAGTCAACCTGTTGACTGAGTCCATGGTAGCATGCATGGGTTCGGAGTCTGTGGGAGTAGGGTTGGAGCCTGTGTCCAGAGGGACTGAACTAAAGCCTAGATCCATATGGACCAACCTGCTGTGGGGGTGGGCTTTAAGCCAAGTCTGTGGGGTCTGGCCTGGTGCAGGAATAGACCTGGCACTTGGGTCCACAAAGATGGGCCTGAAGCCTTAGTCCATGGGGACTAGCCAGGCACTAGGGCTGGCCTGTAGTCTGAACATATTGGCTTGGGTCTTGGTCTCATAAGGGTTAGTGTGGCACCTGGGCCAATAGGGATAGTCCTAGATCTTGGGTCTGTATGAGCCAGTCCAGCACTGGGGTATACTGAGATGGGCTTGGATCCTGGGTCTGTTGGAGCCTGGGGCTGTTTAGGATCATTCTTGAGCCAGGACTGGACTATTACTGGGGCAGGACTGGAATCTGGGCCCATGGGGGCTGGCCTGGTGACTCTGCCTGTAGGTAATAGCCTGGAAGGCAAATCCATAGGTGCTGACCTGTAACCTGAGGCAAGATGAATAACCTGGAGCTGAGTCAGTCCTGAAGCTTGGATCTATGGTAACTAGACTAGAACCTTAAGCCACAAGGCTGGCCTGATGCTATGGCAGACTTGGAGGTAAGGTCCATGGGCACAAATATAGAAACTGAGGCTATGGATTCTAGCCTGGGACTGTGGGGGCTAACCTGGTACGGGTTGATATGGAGCCTCCATCAGGCTTGGATCCTAAATCTGCAGGTGTTGGCTTAGGCTCTAGGGCTGCTGGCATCAGCTTGACTTTGGGAAAGACCTGAAGTCTGGAACTTCTGGGGTTAGCCTAGAGACTATAACCATGGAAGCCAGCCTGGCCCTGTGTCAGGCCTGTAGTTAGAGTCTTGAGGGGGCTGGGCTGGAGCCTGGGGCCATCAAGGCTGGCCTGGAGCTTGGGGTCATGGGGGCAGGCCTGATCCTGGGTGTTACTGACACAGACATTGTGCTGGGGTCTGTGGTAAATCAGGTATTCACTTCACACCTTATTTCCCCATGAGAAGAGTATGTCTCTGTACTGTGCTACCTGGGATTAGGAAAAGGGTGATGTGGGCAACATGAAGCTATTCTTCCTGCCCTCTTCAATGTATCTTTTTGTATTTGTCTGCTATATTCAGATACTATAATGTCTCACCTGGGTTCTTTAGCACTTGTGAAGATATTTTCATATGTGGATAGTTGTTCACAGAGATGCTTTTGTGAGAGGATGAGTATTGGAATGTTCTATTGTGTCATCTTGCTGATATCCTCACCATGTATATATCTTTTTGAAGAACTGTCTATTCAAATTCCTTGTCTAGATTTCTCAAAGAACTAAAAATTGAGCTACTATTCAACCCAGTAATCGCACTCCTTAGAATATATCCAAAGGAATACAAATCACTCTACCAAAAAAGACACCTGCAAGTGTACGTTTATTGCACCACTATTCACAGTAGCAAAAACATGGACCCAATCCAGACACCCATTAAAAGTGGATTGGATAAACAAAATGTGTTACATATACACAATGGTATACTTTGCAGCCATAAAGAACAAAGCATGTTCTTGCAGAAACATGGATGCAGCTGGAGACCATTATTCTAAATGAACTGTCACAGAAACAAAAAACTGAATATCACATGTTGTCACTCATAAATGGGCATTAAACATTGGGCACATGGGCACAAAGGTAGAAACGGCAGATGCTGGCCACTGCTAAAGGAAGGGGAAGAGGGCTTGCTAGAAGCCCAAAGTTCACCTTCATGTAATTTACTTATGTGGCAAACTTTCACATGTACGTCACAACTCTAAAATAAATAGAAACCTCAAAACCCCACACATTTCTTGTCTATTTTTAATTGGGATATTTGTCTTTTTATTTTTGCATCATAAGAATTCTTTATCTATTCTAATCGTCTCCTTATCAGATATATGATTTACAAATATATATGTATATATATTTTATTCTGTGAGTTGTCTTTTATTTTTTGATAGTGTCATTTGAGCACTGAAAATTTTTATTTTGATGGAGCACATTTTATCTGTTTGTTGTTGTTGCTGTTGTTGTTGTTGGGCTTTTTGGTGCCATAATTAAGATCATTATTTAATTCAGGGTCATGAAGATTTGTGCCTATATTTTCTTCTAAGAATTTTAGAATATAGTTCTTTGATCTATTTTAAGTAATTTTATATACAGTATAAAGCAGATACCCAACTTCATTCTTTCACATGTGTATATTCAGTTTCTCCAGCATCATTTTTTGAGAAAACTATTTCCCCTCATTCAATGGGCTTAATGCTTTTGTCAAAAATCGACTGACAGTAATGTAAAGGCTTACTTTTAGACTCTTAATTCTATTCCATTGATCTAAATGTCTATCCTTATGCTTGTAGCACATCATTTTGGTTACTATAAATAAATTGGTACTATATTTTCAAGCTGGAAAGTGTATGTCTATCAAATTTGCTCCTCTTTTATCAGATTGTTTGGATACTCTAGGTACCTTGCATTTGAATCTTATAATCAGTTTGTCAATTTTTGTAAAAAAGAAAGCTAAGATTTTTAAAAGAAATTGTATTGAATCTCTAGATTCTTTGGATACTACTGCTATGTTACCAGTGCTGTCTTCTAGTCCATGAACACAGAATATCTTTCCATAAATAACTTTATTTATATCTTTAATTTATTTCAGTGATTTATTACAGCTTTCAGTGTACATGTTTTATACTTCTTTTGTTAACATTATTCTTAAGTGTTTTATTCTTTTTGATGCTTTGTTAAATGGATTTTTTCTTAATTTTCTTTTCAGATTGTTCATGGAAATATAATTTATTTTTGTACATTCACCCTGTATCCTTCAACTTTGCAGAATTTATTTATTAGCTCTCATTTTTTTGGTGTGAATTTTTAAAGATATTCTATATAAAAAGTGATGCCATCTCTAAATACAGTTAGCTTTATTCTGTCCTTTTAAATTTGGATGCCTTTTTCTTTGTCTTATTGCCCTAACTAGAACTTCTATTACAATGTTAAACAGAAATGAAAAGATTGGGCAGTCATATCTTGTTCCAGATCTTAGGAGAAAAGCTTTCCGCTTTCCCATTATTCATGATGTGGGCTTTTCCTAGATGCTCTTTATCAAACAGAGAAATTCTCTTCTATTACTAGTTTATTAAGTGTTCTTATTGTGAAAGGGTGCTGAATATTCTCTAAATAAATAAACACTTTCTATGTATAGAAATATTAATGTGGCTATTGTTATTCTATTCACATATTACATTGATTAATTTTTTATTCAATTAATCCCTTTTATGGTGAATCCCCTTTAGTTATGGTGTATGATACTTTTAAAATATATTTTACTGAATTCAGGTTTGTTAGGATTTTGTTGATCATTTTTTATAATGATATTCACTAGTGATATTGATTTGCAGTTTTATTTAATTTTTTTTCTAGTTTTTGTATCAGTGTAATGCAGTCATTATAGAATGAGTTTAAAAGTGTTCCTTCCTCTTCTATTTTTTAAAAATATTTTTGAAAGATTGGTTTTCATTTGTCTTTAAATGTTTGGTAGAATTCACCAGGTAGG
Organism: Carlito syrichta; assembly: GCF_000164805.1. NCBI lineage: Eukaryota > Metazoa > Chordata > Mammalia > Primates > Tarsiidae > Carlito > Carlito syrichta. Next base: position 1,689 of record NW_007231876.1, on the reverse strand, counting down.
CCATCAGTGTCTGGAATTTTCTTTGAAGAAAGTTTTAAAATTACTAATCAAATATCTTGTTATAAATATATTCAGATTTTAAGCTAAACTTCTTTAGTAAATAGTAGTTCATGTCTTTGTAAGAACATGTCTATTTCATCTAGGTTTCCTAACAGATTTGCATACAATTGTTGACAGTATTCCCTTAAAGTCCTTTTTATTTTTTTTGAATGCAGCTTATTTTATTTAGCTTCTTTTTTTTTTTCTCATTAATCAGTATTTTTTATTATGGTTTTGTGGGGTACAGTTAAGGGTAGGTGTACAATGACGTTTCATTCAGGCACCCTGTAGATAAGAAGTGTTTTCCCATCCCCCGACAGATATTTGCTACTGTTAATCCCATCCCCCTCCCCCCCAAAGTTTCCCAGTACCATCCGTCATTTTCTCATAGTATTGCATTGGATGTTCAAGGTCCATTATATGAGTGAGAACATGTGATATTCGGATTTTTGTTTTTGTGAGAGGTCACTCAGTATTATAGACTCTAGTTCCATCCAGGTTGCAGCGAAATTCATGATTTTTGTTCTTTTTTATGGCTGCGTAGTATTCCATCGTGTATATGTACCACATTTTTTTAATCCAGTCTTCTTTTGATGGGCAACATGGCTGTTTCCAGGTTCTTCCTATTGTGAACAATGCTGCGATAAACATACGTGTGCAGGTATCTTTTTTATAGAGTGATTTGTGTTCTTCAGGGTATATTCCCAGTAGGGGGATTGCAGGGTCATATGGAAGGTCAATTTTTAGAGCTTTTAGGAATCGCCACACTGCTTTCCACAGAGGTTGCACTAGTTTACACTCCCACCAACAGTGTAGAAGTGTTCCCTTTTCACCACACCCTCTCCTGCAGCTGTTATTTTTTGAGTTGTTGATAATTGCCATTCTGACTGGAGTTAGGTGGTATCTCAGTGTGGTTTTGATTTGCATCTCCCTGATGATTAGTGAGGTTGAGCATTTCTTCATGTGTTTGTTGGCTGCTCGAATGTCTTCTTTTGTGAAGTGTCTGTTCATGTCTTTTGCCCATTTTATAATGGGGTTGTTTGTTTTCTTCTTTTCAGTACGCTTCAGTTCCTTGTAGATCCAGGATGTTAAGCCTTTGTCAGACCTAGAGTTGGCAAAGACTTTTTCCCAGTCTGTAGGCTGTCTCCCTGCTCTCTTGATGGTTTCTTTGGCTTTGCAGAAGCTTGTCAGTTTAATAAGGTCCCATTTGTCTATCTTCTCTCTTAAGTCCTGTGGGTTTCGGGTTTTGTACAGGAATTGGATGCCAGTTCCGATTTCCATGAGAGTATTTCCTTCCTTTTCTAAGGTTCTTATGGTTTGAGGTTTTACATTTAGGTCTCTGATCCATTTGGAGTTAACCTTTGTGCATGGGGATAGATAGGGGTCCTGTTTCAATCTTCTGCATGTGGTCAGCCAATTTTCCCAGCACCATTTACTGAATAGGTTCTCCTCTCCCCATTGGTAGGTGGTGGGGGCTTTGTCGAAGATGAGTTGGTTGAGAAATTGAGGTTTTGCTTCTGGAATCTCAATTCTGTTCCATTGATCTATATGCCTGTTCCTGTACCAATGCCAAGCTGTTTTGATGATTGTAGCTTTATAGTAAAGTTTGAAATCTGGTATTGTGATACCACCTGCTTTGTTTTTTTTTGC
>NW_007231875.1:292891-301800 GCF_000164805.1 Carlito syrichta | reverse complement strand
AGGTTGAGTGGAAGGATTGCCGGAGCCCAGCAGGTCGAGGCTGCAGTGGCCGGGAGCGGTCGCTGCACTCCAGTCTGGGCGACAGAGTGAGACTCCAACTCAAAAAAAAAAAAAAAAAATTTTGAAATTTTTCATGACAAAAAGTTAAAAAAAAGTGCTTCAGTCATTCTTGGTTCTTTATTTTTTCATATTAATTTTAGAACTAGGCTATCAAATTGCATGGTGTTTTGACTAAAATTGCATTGAATCTAGGGATTAGTATTGGAAGAACTGACATCATTACAAATTATCGTTTTTTTGTTTCTTTGTTTGTTTGTTTTGAGTTGGAGTCTCACTCATCTCACCCAGGCTGGGCACACTCACAGCCACCGCAGCCTCGACCTGCTGGGCTCAGTTGATCCTTCTGCCTCAGCCTTCAAAGTAGCTGGAACTACAAATCTATGAATGTGAAGTATCTTTCACTTATTAAGCCTTTTAAATGACTTTCAGTACATATTTATAGTTTTATGCATCTTTTATTAGATTTATCATCATTATCATTTGATTTATTTTTTTCATTTTTATTTTTATCATTATTACTTGAAACAGGGTCTCATTCTGTCACCCAAGCTGGAGTGTAGTGGCGTGAACATAGTTCATTTCAACCTTAAACTCCAGGGCTCAAGGGATCTTTCCATCTCAGCTTCCCAAGTAGCTAGGACTGTAGGTATGCACCACCATATAATTTTTAAAAATTATTTTTATAGAGCCTGGTTATATTACCCAGGCTGGTCTAAAACTCCTGGCCTCAAGTCATGCTTCCACCTCAGTCTCCCAAAGTGCTAGGATTTTATAAGCATGAGCCACAGTGCCTGATCTAGATTTATTATTAAATATTTTTGCAACTATTGTGAAGATATAATTTTAAAAGCTACATGTCTTATTATTGTGCTAATATATAAACATGCACAATATATATTGATCTTTATCCAGACTCCTTGCCAAATACAAGCAGCCCTGACTATTTATTTAGATTATTTTCTATTTTGTAGGTAAACAATTATGTCATCTGAATAATCCTAACATGCAGACATCTAACAAATTAACCTTAAAATAGATAACAAAGGCTGGGTGTGATAATCCCAGCACTTTGGGAGGCTGAGATGATGAGAAGATTACCTTAGCTCATGGCTCGAGACCAGTCCTGGCAACTTGGTGAGACCTCATTTCTACAATAAACCAAAAAATTAGCTGGGCATAATAGCTCATGCCCGTAGTTCTAGCTTGGAAGACTGAGGTGGAAGGATCATCTGAACCCAGCAAGTCGAGGCTTGCAGTGACTGTGAGCGTGCCACTGAACTCCAGCCTGGGCGACAGAATGAGACTCCGACTCAAAAAAAACCCCAACAAAAGACAGATAAAGAAATTTGATAAGGCTGCAATATACAAGAAGTAGACAAATCCATCTACATACAAGGAATAGACAAAAATAAGCTGGATGCGATGGCTCATGCCTGTAATTCCAGTACTTTGGGAGGTGGAGGTGAGAGGACTGCCCGAGCCAGGGATTTGAGACTGGCCTGGACAAACTGGCAAGACCTCATTTCTACAATACATCAAAAAACTAGCCGGGTGTAGTGGCATCCGCCTGTAGTTCCAGCTACTTGGAAGGCTGAAGTGGAAGGATCGCCTGAGCCCAACAAGTCGAGGCTATGGTAGCTGTGATCTTGCCACTGCATTCCAGCTTGTGCAACAGAGTGAGACTCTGTCTCAAAAAAAAAGAAAAGAAATAGACAAAAATATGTCGGAGATTTCAACACATTTTTTAAAAGTTGTGGATAGGTAAAGCAGATAGAAATTTAGTAAATATGTTAAAGATATGAACAATAAAATTGAACAACAGTGTCTTGACATATATAATTCTGCTTCCTACAATTAGAGACTACAAAATCTTCTCCAGACTGATCTCAGTTGTGCTATTGCTGCACAAACTCAGTAGTGTAAAACAACAATAAACATGTATTATATCTCAGTTTCTGTGGGTCAGGAATTCAGGAGTGGCTTAGCTGGGTGGTTTGGGCTTAAAATTTCTTACAAAATTCAGAGAGAGGTTGTCAGGGGCTGCAGTCATCTGATGACCTGACTGGAGCTGGAGGATCTGCTTCCAAAGGGACTCACTCAAGGTAATTACTAGGTTGGTGCTAATGACTGGAAGGAAGACTCAGTTCCTCCCTGCATAGGTCTGCTTGTGTGTCTTCTTGACATGGCAGCTGGTTTCCCAAAGGGAGCAACTGCAGGCAACAAGGTGTTTTATGAGCTGGCCTCAGGAGTCACTTGTTAAGTTGCTGTCATTTCTGTGGCATCTTATTAGCCCTATTATTCATCATGGGAGGAGGCTACCCAAGGTCATAAATGCCTCGAAGCAAGGATAATGGGGGGGGCATCTTGGAGGCTGATGGCTATGAGCACACACAGAACATTTACAAACCTTGATCATATACTAGTCACAGGGCAAGTTTCAGCAACTTTTAAAGAATACGTATCATAACAGCAAGGTTCTTTGGTCACAATTCAGTTAAGGCAGAAGTCAATAACGAAAACGTAAACTAAATATTGCTGTTTGGGAAATGAAAAACACACTTCCAAATGACTCATAGGTTAAGAAAAGAAATCATAGCCGGGCTTGGTGGCTCAGCCTGTAATCCCAGCACTTTGGGAGGCCGAGGTGAGTGAATTGCCTGAGCCCACAGGTTCGAGACCCACATGGGCAACTTGGCGAGACCTCATCTCTACAATAAATCAAAAAAATTAGCCAGGCGTAGTAGCGTGTGCCTGTAGTTCCATCTACTTGGAAAGCTAAGGCAGAATGATCACCGGAGCCCAGCAGGTTGAGGCTGAGGTGGCTGGGAGCGTGCCACTGCACTCCAGTCTGGGCGACAGAGTAAGACTCCAACTCAAAAAAAAAAAAAAAAAAAAAAGAAAAGTAAAGAAATCATAATAGGAATTTAAAAATACTTAGAACTAAATGATAATGAAAACATGAGATACAGTGAAAATAATTTCTCAAAGATAATTACAGCCTTACATATTTATACTAATAAATAAGAAAAGCTGATAATTAAGGAACAATATTTTCAAATTAAGCAGTTACTTAAAGAATGAGTAATGCAAAAGAAAGTGGAGGGAGGTAGATAATAAAAATAAGAGCAGAAATCAATAAATAAGAAAACATACGATAGAGAAGATCAACAAAGTTGAGAATTTTAAACATTTGATTATCTAAAGTGATTAAAATATAGACGCACCTCTGGCAATGTGAGTCAAGAAAAAAGAGAGAAGGCACAGATAAGTATTATAAAGGAGGATTTAGTTACAGATGAATCAGTGATTTAAATGATAACAGAATTTTAGTTTTATTTTTTATTTTAGAGACAGGATTTTGCCATGTTGCCCAGGCTGGTTGTGTTCTCCTGGGCTCAAGCGATCTTCCTACCTCAGTCTCCCAGAGTGCCGAGATTATGGTTGTGAACCACCACATCCAGCAATAAGAGAATTTTATCAACAACTTTATTGTAATATATTTGAAAACTTAAACAAAATAGACAAATCCTTTAAAAATATAACTTATGAGCCAGGTGAGGTGGTTTATGTCTATAATCTCAGCACTTTGGGAGGCGGAGGCAAGAGGATTGCCTGAGCCAATGGTTTCGAGATCAGCCTGGGTGACTTGGTGAGACCTCATTTCTACAATAAATCAAAAAATTAGCCAGATGTGGTGGCGCACATCTGTAGTTCCAGCTACTTAAAAAAAAAACTTACTAGAAATGACTAAAAAAATAGAAACCCTAAACTAGTCCTTTAGATAGTCCTGTTTGGGAAATAGAAACAATAATTTAAAAAATTTTTTTCATAAGAAAAACACTAGTTCTACAGATGTATTCCACCAAATTTACACATATCATATTATTCCAATTTTTTTTTTTTTTGAGTCGGAGTCTCACTCTGTCGCCCAGGTTAAAGTGTAGTGGCACACTCACAGCTACCATAGCCTTGACCTGCTGGGTTCATGAGTTAGTTGGATTTATCCTTAATTTCTTAATATTAAAGTATAATACTAGGAAAATATCTAAATATAGTTGAACATATTACATGAGCATATCAAAAGATGCAGCCTTTGATTAAATTTACCATGTATTTGATAAAAACTCTGAGTAAATTAGAAATAAGGTGGAACTTCCTTCATTTGGTCAAGAGGGGTCTCCAAAAATCCTACAATAAATGTCATCCTACAGAAGAAATGTCAGATGCATTCAAGTTGTAAACATGATAAATATACCCACCATCATCACTTCTATCCAACACTGTACTCTAGGACCCAGTCAGCACAATAAGATAAGAAAAACAAGCCAACTGGAGCAAGATTATCTCATTTTTTGAAATATGCTAAAAATAGTTATTTTATATTCTGTGTCTCATAATTCCAATAGTTGAGTAATTTGCAGGTATGTTTCTGCTATTTGTTGTTTCTGCTGGTTGTATTAGTTAGGGTTCCCCAGCACAATAAAACTGATAGTCTATGTATACATAGGAGAGGACACTGTGGGAATTGGCTTACACAAGTATGGAGCTGAGAAGTCCCATGGTATGCTGTCTGAAACCTGAAAAACCAGGAAAATCCGTGGAGTAATTCAGTCTGAGTCCAAAGGCCTGAGAATCAGGGAGCCAATGGCATAACTCTCAGTCTAAGGCTGAAAACCTGAGAACCCAGAGCTCTGATGTCTAAGGACAGGAGAATATGGATGTTTCAGCTCAAAAAGAAAGCAAATTTGAGCCTGGTGCGGTGGCTCATGCTTGTAATTCCAGCGCTTTAGGAGGCGGAGGAGAGAAGACAGCCTGAGCCCATCAGTTCGAGACCAGCCTGGGCAACTTGGCGAGACCTCATCTTTACAATAAATTAAAAAATAAATTAGCTGGTGGTAGTGGCGCACGCCTGTAGTTCCAGCTACTTGGAAGGCTGAAGCAGAAGGATCACCTGAGCCCAGCAGGTCGAGGCTGCAGTGACCGTGAGGGTGCCACTGCGCTCCAGCCTGGGCGACACAGTGAGGGAAGGAAGGAAGGAAGGAAGGAAGGAAGGATGGATGGATGGATGGAAGAAAGGAAGGAAGGAAACTTGCCCTTTTTCTGCCTTTTTTTTGTTGTTCTATCTGGGATCTCAGTGGATTGGATGATGCTCGCCCACATTGGTGAGGACAGATCTTAGTTTACTGATTTAAATGTTAATCTCTTCTGGAAATACTCTCACAGACATACTCAGAAATAAGGTTTTACCAGCTATCTGGGTATCCCTTAACCCAGAGGTCCCAACTTTTTTAGCATTAGGAACTGGTTTGTGGAGGACAGTTTTTCCACAGACAGGGAGTGCGGGGAATCCTCAAGCATTAGATTTGTATAAAAAGCACGCAACCTAGATCCATCGCATGCGCAGTTCACAATAGAGTTCATGCTCATATGAGAATCTAATGCCACGCTGATCTGACATAAGATGGAGCTCTACTCGCCCACTGCTCACCTCCTGCTATGTGGCCTGGTTCCTAACACATTGGTACTCGTCCACGGCCCCAGGGGTTGAGGACTCTTGCCTTAAACCAGTCAAGTTGACACATAAAATCAACCATCACATTGGTTGTTGTTTATGGCACCATGTTTCCTTGTGTGTTCAGTGATATTTAACTGTGAGTTATTCATTTTCTTTGGAACTTTATCTGTGGGAATTATTTGAGGCCTGAGATGTAGACACGTGCCTGTAACAGAGATTTATATTTGCTTCTGCAGGACACCTGGGGTACCACCAGTCTGGGACAATTTTATACCAAATTATTGGTTTGAGTTTTTCCAGATCACCTAAGTTGAGTGAGTTTGGTTGCACATGACATGATGTCTAACTTGTAGTTATAGATAGCCAGAAGGTGATTCCTCCTCTCAACACTCGTGACTATTGCCAACGTTTAAAACATTTGATTTTCTTGCAGTTTCCTAGGTGTGGGCATGGGGTGAGTTTTTTCTAGTTCTCCTATACATTGAGAGTACAGACTCTGGGCTTTATGTTCTTTCTCTCATTCGTGTGAGATCATGAAAACTGAATTTACATTTCATCTGTCAGCAAATGACCATGTATCAGTTATTAACTGCCACGATATTGTGGCATAACACACCATTCCTAAATTCAGTGGGAAATTAATAAGCATTTGTCATTGCTCAAGAGTCTTCAAGTTGTCTCAATGGTTCTTCTCATTCAGCTTGTCTACCATGTCTTCTGTGGTCAGGTAGATATCTCTGCTGTTCTTAGCTGGGCTCACATGTTTGGAGATCTGCTAGCTATAGGCTGGTCTACGACCATCTTGACTGGGATGGTTGGGATGGCACGGCACTCTTCCACTTTGTCACTCACCCTCCAGCAGCTACCTCAGGCTTGTTCTCACAGTGGAGGCAGGAGGCCAACAGAAAGAGTAGAAGCGTGTATATCTCTTAAGGCACACAATGAATTTTTCCACATTCTATTGGCCAAAGCAAGTCACAGGTCTACCCGTATCCAAGAGGTGGGAAAATGGAGCCCACCTCTTGATGCACATCATTGCAAAGTCACCAGGCAAAGAACATGGACTCAGCAAGAGGTGGACAATGGGTGCCCTTATGCAACAAATCTATCATAGCCCCCAAAGCTAAAGTTGGCTTCAGTGCTCTGCTTACTTCTCTGATTCTGCCTTTTACTTAGGTTTTGGCTGAAGTGATTTTTATTTTCTTGCCAGCACATTGATACATTTAAGAAGATTAAAAATGTGTTTTATCTATCTTTTTTTGGTCATTTATCATGTTTTCAGTAGGAGGGAGGATCAACCAAGTCACCTAGTCTGCCATCTGCTTGATTGACATTTTGATGAGTCTCTGTCTTTGCACATGTGTGACTGACTCTCTACCTGAATTCTCTCTTCCAATATTTGAAACTCCAGTCAAATGCCTCCTTTGTGCTTTTTTTTTTTAATGGAGTCTCTCTCTGTTGCCCAGGCTGGAGTGCAGTGGCACGCTCACAGCCACTGCAGCCTCCACCTGCTGGGTTCAGGCAACACTTCCACCTCAGCCTTCCAAGTAGCTGGAACTACAGGCACATGCCACCACACCCGGCTAACTTTTTGTTTTATTGTAGAGATGAGATCTTGCCAAGTTGCCCAGGCTGCTCTCGAACCCGTGGGCTCAGGCAATCCTCTCGCCTTAGCCTCCCAAAGGGCTGGGATTATAGGCATGAGCCACCAGGCCTGGCCTCTTTGTGCTTCTTTGACTGCACTCTTAACGTAGGCAGAGCTGGTGATTCTCTAAAAGCATTCTGTGTTCACTTCTATTATGGCATGACATTTCTAATATAGCAGTCATAATGTGCAGAGTGCAGGGCCCCATGTTCAAAAATTATTAAACATTTCAAGACTGCGACAGTAGAGCATTAAACCAAGAGTGAGGTCCTTCTATGTGTGAGGCTCTGTGCAACTGTGCAGGCCATACTCCCATGAAGCAGGCCCTGATAGTAATTATTGGTTTACATCTCCATCTCCCTTATTAATCACTGCATGAGTATGAGAGAATACTGTTTAGGGTAAGCCTATCTGATTGATCTGTATGCCCCAAGAGGCTAGCAAGGTGCCAGGTATAATCAGTAAATGGTTGTTGAATGAACAGATGAAAATTACATTATGTTCTCAATTCTAAAACACACCAACTCTCTGACAACAACTTTAATAGAAAAGTAGAAAAAAACATATTAATGTCCCCATTCATTGTAAGATGCTTTCCAGTTTCAGAATAGTTTACTAAATATACATCTTAGAACTGAGAAAACATGGTGGTGCCTTTTAGTATCTCTGGATGGCTTTTTTTTTTTTTTTTTTGAATCAGAGTCTTACTCTAGTGCTTAGGCTGGAGTGCAGTGGCACATTCACAGCCATTGCAGCCTCGATCTGCTGGGCTCAGGCAATCCTTCTGCCTCAGTTTTCCAAGTACCTGGAACCACAGGTGCACACCACCACACCCAGCTAATTTTTAATTTATCGTACAGACGAGGTCTTATCAAGTTGCCCAGGTGGCTTGAACCCCTGGGCTCAGACAAACCTCTTGCCTCAGCCTCCCAAAGTGCTGGGATTACAGGTGTGGACCACTGCACCCTGCAGATGGCTATTCTTATGCTCTATGGAAAGTGAGATGTTTCTTTCAGTTCTAAAGTGGATCTCTAAGATCAACTTTCTATCTTCTTTTCTCTGGCATTTGCTCTTAGTTGAACCTTTGACTGGGAGTGATCTGCAACCTTAGCTCATGATTGAAGGAACAATAAACTAGTCTTGTGAGCAACAGTACAGCTGATCAATCTTCTAATTTTCCACCAGACATCTAAGTTTTCCTTGGGAGGAGGGCTCTCGAAGCCCTTTTATGTCATTTTTGTCATGGAGCATCTTTAAACATCTCCCTGGGAAAAGGAGACCTTGGCTCCCAGTTCTAGCTCTTTCGGACTTTTGGCCTCTACTTTCTGTGCCTCAGTTTCTCCCTTTTATACAGGGTGTGGAGCCAGTGGCCCTACAGAGATACAGAGAGAAGGGAGTTGTTGAGGGCGGAGAGCCCGGGGGAGGTGAAGGGAGGGCGGGAAGGGCATTGTTCAGCACAACTCCCAGGTCTGTTCCTAGAGAGGTGGACAGTCTCCCAAGCCTCCCAAACCCACACCTTAACACGCCAAGCTTTCAAGACCACAAAAGACAGCGAGGGGAAGAGGGCTTTGAGGACGCCCACGACCCTCCAACCCCGACTTTCAGCGCCTGAGACAGCGTTCCATCACATCCACCCTGGAAAGTCAGACTCCAGAACCACCCCTCCCCCACACCTTCAGCCCCTCCCCC
>NW_007231875.1:292256-292871 GCF_000164805.1 Carlito syrichta | reverse complement strand
GCTTCCCCACCGCAGCCCCCTCCCCCCCATTACAGCATCGCTCTGGGCGCCAAGACGGATTCCAGCCAGGGACTGCTGCAGTCAGCTCTCCGCCTCTCGGCTCCTGCAGCCTGTGTCCAGGCTCTGCAGCCTCCAGCTGTGCTTCGGACAGTTCCCTTTCCTTCCTCCGCCCCGCCCCCGTCACGGCGCAACCCCAGGCTCAGGGCCCAGAGGTGGGCGGGCACAGTGGGCAAGGGTGGGGCCCCAGCAAGGGCGGCAGGTATAGCGGGGTTCTCCCTTCACACTGGGGATGCCTTGGCCGTGCGGACCGTGGTGGGGGACGCCTGCCAGTAGCTCTGAGGCCCGGCACAGCGCCCCCCCCCGGCAGGGCCTTTGACGAAGGGGGGCTCTTGGACCCGAGGCCGGGAGCTGAAGTCGGGAGCAGACTGGGAAAGCCCGAAGGAGAGACTCCTAAGGGGCCGTGCGGCGCGCTGTGTGTGCCACGCAGGGTGTGACTGTGCCTCGGTGGGGCGTGAGACCGTGTCCGTGGGGCTGTGCGACTGGTTCCCAGCTGCTCGCCTACGGGCTGGAGTCCCGTGCCTAGGTCGGCTGTGCGTGGCCGTGACACTTGGTGTG
>NW_007231875.1:247045-291646 GCF_000164805.1 Carlito syrichta | reverse complement strand
CCGCTCTCCCGGCCCGGGCCTCGGGGACCCGCCAGCGCCGGCCCAGCCCTTGCCCGGCTGGAGGCTTGGGTCTGGGAGGGAGCAGCCAGCCGCTTGTGGGGGGAAGTCGTGGTGCTGGGGAGATCCGGAGAGAAGTTTCCTCTGCAGGTGTGTGAATGTGAGTGCGTGTCACTGTGTGTCTGAGATGAGTGTGTGAGGTGTCACCGTGTGGGTCTGTGGGTGATTGTGTGTGCCAGTGAGTGTGTGCGTGTGTCCCTGTGGGTGAGTGTGTGTGCGTGTTAGTGGGTGTATGCGGTGTGAGTGTGGAGGCTGTTGCTGTGCATGTGTCTGTGGACATGTGAGTGAAGGAGTGTGTCTCTTGTCACCGTGTGTGCCTGTGCATGTCTGTGTGAGTGTATGAATGGATATGTGTGTGCCAGTGTGACTGTCTCTGTGAGTGAGTCCCGGTATCTGTGCCCTGTGTGAGTGTGTGTGTGTGTGTGTGTGTGTGGCTGTGTGAGAATGTATCTGAGCAGGGTTCACTCTGAATCACCCACACCTGTGCTTAACCCCCTCCCCCATTCTTGGTGGAATATGGGACAGAGAGATGAGACTTTTCAGAGGTCAGATCATCCCTTCTCCCCAGAGACCCTTCACCCCTAACCCAGGCAAGAGCTTCGTGGCACTCTCCACCTTGGTCTCTACCTTCGCCTACCTCCGGGGTATCCTCTGTGATGCTACTAGTTGTGTCCTTCCTGCATGCTGAGGCCCCAGGCGATGGGAGGAGTGCCTGTGTGTGCTGCTGCTTCTTGGGTTCTGGGAACTTGTGTCATCTCAGCACAGTTTCACCGAGGGCCCTTTCGAGCCGGGAGCTGAGGAGGCCAGGTGGAAGCGGCTGTCCTGTTGTTAGTCCTCAGAGCAGGTGGCTCTCTCCCAGACTTCCAAGCCCCAAATCTCTAAGCTCTGGGTCATTGGTTCAGTCCACTGGCTCCGGGTGGTTCTGTGCTAAGCTCTTGGAAGTAATAATAATAATTTTTTAAGTGCCCTCTTATAAGTCTAGGGCTTTAAAAAATGCTGTCCTCTCACTTTTCCTTTTTATTTCCTGAACAGCCTTGGGAAGCGGGCAGGGCAGGCGTCAGGTTAAGCCATATGAAATTGTCAATATTCAACAGTTTTTTTCCCCTACAAAAACAGCAGTTTCACATGGTTCAGCCTAATTTAATGCCAATTTACAGATGAGAATGTTGAGGTTTGAGCGATGAATTGCATTTCCCACAATCACACAGGGCTAGTCAGTGGTATCGAAAGACTCCAACCCAGGTCTTTGGGTGACCCAAAGAACTGGGCTGGGCCAAGGTTAGAGAGTGGTACTCTCTGGGGTGCTCTCTCTGACCCTGGGAGCACTGCCCTTTACCTCTGCCTAGCATTCCCTGAATGCCGGGGCTACTTCTGCACCCAGCTGCCAATGCCTAAAAGGGAGAGAGGGGGAGAAGAGAGGAGGGGGGAGGAAGAGGCTTCGTGAGTTGGCAGTGAATCAGGGTCTAAAAAGGGAGCTGGAAGGGCTAGGGTGGCAGGTGTTTCTAAAAGGAACATGAACATAGGATGAACAGCCTCAGATACAGCCCCCACATCCCCCTGCCCCCCACTGCCCCACTGATCTGGCAGGCAGTGCCCACTGCATTTTGTGCCAGGGGGCTCACGTCCAAGGAGTGAGCTTGAATGTAGCTATAGAATGATGCCAGAAGAGGAACCTTAGAATTGATTTGGTCCAACTTCTTTATTACAAACTGGAGACCCTGAAGCCCAGAGCAATGAGGGGACTTGCCCAAGGTCACACAACAAATGTGTGGGTTCCTAGGCTAATCTTAGTCCAGGAACCTTTTGACCCTCCATGTTATCTTCTATACTTGAACTCCCTCCACACCCTTCAGGGCTGAGTATAGGGGATTTGGGGAAAAGAAATGGAGACTCAATAAGCCGAAAGCTGTAAGTCCTTCAACTAGGGGCCTCTTTCTGAAGAGAGGGATATGTTTCTGGGGCTGTGAATTTCTAACCATGCCTGCCGTCAAGGGCTTGTCTTGGTTTCTGCTGATGTGGGGCTGGAGCTGCTACAGGCCAGACTCCCAGACTTTCTCTGTCAGTGCCTTCAGCGGCTGCCTGGTACCTAGCATCATAGCATCATCCCTTCCCACTGATGTTGGGGCTTGAGCTGGCTGGACTAATTTTCCTTTATCCCACACAGTTTCTGATGCAATTTGCCTCTAGCTGGACTGACCGTGCCTTATCTTACTGGGTTCCTAATGGGTAGAGAAACTTCTGGGGTTTGTCTGATTTAGGAAGCTTCTGCCGTTACCCCTCAGTCTTTTCTAATGAAATCTTCCAGGAGTCTAGGGCAAATGATAACATGATTGTCCCCATTTTACAGGTGAGGAGACTGAACTTTAGTGAGAGGCCTCCTATTGGGTTGGTTATCAGGGGTTTTTTTGGAGTGAGGTGATGTCAGGAGCACATGACAACAAAAGCTTTCGTCTAGCGGGGGCTTCCAGAGATCCCCTCCAGTGTCTTACCATCCCCATGGTCGGGGAATCTTCCCAGGTTCTGATTTCAATCCCACTTGGTAGAGTCAAAGCTTCATCTCTCAGTGGGGGTTGATAAAACAGCTGTGTACCCTCCTCTATGCAAGCATGATGTCTCGATTCCCTCTTTATCCACTCCCCCTCCAGTCTGAAGGCTGCTGGCTCAGCGGGCCTCCTGCCGTCTGGGGAGTCTGAGTTTGAGCTGGGGTGAGGCGGTGGCACCATCGTTATGGTAACGAGCTGCCAGCTCATCGTTGCTAATAACTTGTCAGGCCCCTGGGCTCAATGCAGCATCCCTTCCTACCAGCTCTTCTTCCCATGTCACAGACAGAAAAAACGAGGCTAGGAGGGAGGGGCCTGGAAATAACAGGATCTGGGGAGGTGGGTGGCCTTGTCCCTGGGACTGTAGCTGGAGATCTATGGGGAGTTTGCTTGGGGCTGGTTTACACATATGATTACATAGGTTTATGTATGATTGCATGGGGTGTTAACATGTGAAAGCCTCAGAACATGCTTATGTAAACTTGTACATGCTAGCTGACATGTTCATGTGTTTTTACACAGCAGCTCACAGGCAAACATGCTTCCAAGCATCAGGACATGCTTGTGCATGAATGCTACCTCCACCATCTGCACATAAGACACTCAAGAAATCTGGGTTTGTGGGGGTGTCCAGGTATGTGGGTGGAGATCTGATCTTTTTCTGATGCAACTTCAAAGTGTCTTGTTAACAAAGGGACACAACGGTCCCAGGGTTCCTTCTTCTTTCCAATCAAGAGCTCAGGGTGGGAGTGTGCTGGGGATGCTTTGGGGGTCTCAAGCTCCCAGCTCCCAAAGGCCCCTGCCTCTGTGCCCTCTGAGGTCTGGTAGCCCCTACCCCCTCACTCTCTGTTCTTTCTCATCCTCTTCTCTTCCTGTGTGTAAATATTAAAGAGCTGAGCCTGCAGGGCTGATGTAGACATGGGGAGAGAATGAAATTAAAAAGGATTCCCTCGCCCCCATCTCGACACCCCCGCCCCGCAGTCCCCCGCTCCTGCTTCTTCCCCTCTCCCCTCTCCCCTCCCCTCACTCAGTGCTTCCACATGTCTCTCCTCCCCCCAGTCCAGATGGGAGCTGGCTCCTTCAGAAAGGGGGCTCAGAACAGGGTGTGGGGAGCTATCTCTCTCTGTCTCCCCCCACCACATCTGCCTACAGGGCTGGGAGCCCCCACGTGAGTATTTCTTTATTTTTGGGGTGGTGGTTAAGAAGGAAAGTGGTTTTTAGAACCAGCTGTGAGTGGCGTTGAGAGGCTCTGGGCTGGAAGGAGGTGGGTGGGGTCCTCTTTCAAGGCTCCCTCAGGGAAGCCCCGTGTCTGGGTATCTTTTCTCTCTTGGGACGTAGAGGGAAGGGAGGGGTATCAGGTACCCCCATGGATGGGAGAGTGGGAGGGGCAGGGGGAGAGGGGTTTCTGTTCTAAAGAGGATATATGGTGGGGTGAGCCTGCTCCTTCCTGACATCCTGGGTGTCTGGCAACGGGATCGGGAGAGGCGCTGGGAACTGTCCCGGGTGCTGAACGGGACGCGGCAGGGATTTGCTCCTTCGGAGCTGTCCCGAGTGCTGAACGGGGCTTCGTTTGGGCCCGATGGTGGAAAGGTGGCTGGGCAGTGGGGAAGGCTCACTAGGAAATTCTCCCAGATGACCCACTTTTCAAAGGCAGAGTCCCTGGATGGAAATATAGAGTCTAGGGTCCCCGCTTTGGCATTAGATCTCGCAGTTATTAGTGGTCTCTGGGAACCCTTTGCCGAAGGAGTCCCTCTCCCCTTTCCATATTTCAGTTCCTCCTCTCTTTTCCAAAGCCATCCTACTGTTAGTGTGGGGGTAGAGATGGAGAACGGTTTTGTGGTTGTGTACACTCTTCTGCAGGGATCGTTTTTAGTGCAGTAAACTCAGAGATATGGGCACCAGCCTTTCACCTATCGGGTCCCAGAAGTTCAGGTTCAAGGTGGTTCTAGATTAAGAGAGCTTAGGCCTGGGATGGATAGAGCTCAGGAGTTCAGGGTAACTTGATTAACCACTTGGTATTTCCATACTTTGGAATTCAGGGGACACTGAAATATTCTGCAATCCTGTCGTGTGCTCTGCCCATTCCTAGCCCTAGCTCAGAGCAGCATTTGGGAGAGACTTTTGTTTGGGAGGAAGATTTTTAAGAAAGAATTCAAGGAGTGGGTGGGGTTGTTCAGTGCCATGGAGAAGAGGAGGAGGCTACTGGAGCCAGGGCAGTGGGGAAAGAGGAAGATCTGGGGGAGTAAAAAATATTCAAGTTGAGAGATGAGGTCTGGGTTTCAATCATTAGTTCCCTCAGATCTCTTTTTTCTACTGGCCTAGGGTCAAGGTCATTTCAGTTATCTGAGTTTGTATGCACTATCTTTGTAACCATGAAGGGAATAGAGCAAGGAGTTCTTTCTCCAGGTCCCTTCCCTTATCATCCCAGGGGGATGGGAGCCAAATGTCAGGACATGCAGATGAGACTGTGGGGAAACAACAGGCAGGGGGGGTTGATGGGAGCTTCACCTTCCATCCTCAAGAGCACAATCACATATTCAAATAGGATCCTCCTTGTGGGGGGGGGGAGGAAAGAGAGGGTTTCCAGATGATACTGGACAAAAATTGGGTGTGTCAGGTGGTTCAAGAAAAGGGAGAGGTATCTGAGGACCCCAAACTGAACCAGTTAATCCTTTCTCAGATGTGACTTCTAGTTCACAAGGAGCCCTTCACCCATCATGTTTTTGATGTAACTCATCAAGATGATTTCTCCCTTTTCTAGCTGCTTGGGAGGAGCTGAATTTTCCTATGCTGTGGGTGCTGGGAGGTGGTGGGTGTGGGTGTGGGTGCCTGTTTGGGGAGGGGAGGTGTTTGTGCTCCACTCAGCTCCCTTAGTTACATAACAGCTTTGATAAGACTTTACTTTGGAACTGCTGCTACTGCCTGAAGCAGTCACCCCTCCACCCCCACATGGAATGCTAGATGTCCACCCCCTTCTCCCTGGCCCCTTGGAGAGTCCTGCTATTCATGATCCAGTATCCCAGCAGCTGCTTCCCTACCAGGAAGTGTCTGCAGCATGCCTCGCTGCTCCCTACCCAGCTCCTGTTTTTAAATACTAGCTTCTTTTGTTATTTTGAGCCCAGGTCACCCCCTTTTACATTTTTAAGCCTCCTGGTCAACCCTTTCCCTGGGCTGGGCCCTCAGGCTGGGAAGGGAGGGGTTTGACTTTGCTGAACATCATGAAGTTGCCCTCTAGAAAAGAACAGGGGGATCCTAGGAGGTTTTAGAGCTCAGGGATACTTTTCTTACTGTTTCGTCCTCTGCCTTTTCAACTGTTTTGGAGTTTGAGAGTGGTGGACCATACCCAGAGGTACTGGGAAGAAGGACTCTGGCCTTGATATTTCCTCTTCATTTCCTTTTTTAGAGTTATGTTAAATTGTATATATGGGGGCTGGCTCTTGGATGGGAAGCGATGCACTTACATTACCGTTGCTCCTACCCAGCTAATCTGAGGGAATATTGGTTTCTGTAGTCATGGGACAGGGAATTATAGAGCCTTTTAAAAAAATACCTTTTTTTCCTGAGAGTGAATGGGAATGAGATGTGTCCAGGAGTGGGGTACATCTCATTGATAACAGGAACAACTTTCCAAATGGAAAAGTAGGAGACTGGCAAAAGGAGAGAGCAAATGCAAACTTGTGATGCACATGGACTCCTGGCTTTGTGGACAGGATAGAAGCCAGGGGAGAGGCTGGCTATCTCTGCAGGACCTGTGACTGCAGTGCACATGCATGTGTATTTCTTCCTGTGAGTGGTATACGACTATGTATATGTATATAAGTATATATGAGTTTGTTGTATGTTTGTGTATAAATGCATTTATGTGTATATGTGTGGACACGTGTATGTATGACTCTATATATGCACCCATGTATATTTGTGACTGTGATGTCAAATAATTAAACCAATGCGTGTATGTGTGTGTATGGTGTGAGTGTAAACAATCATGTGAACATGTGTGGGTCATGCATATACATACATGAATTAACAACATATATGTACATAAGTTGAGTCATACATGTGAATACATGTGAGAGAGGGAAAGAGAGAGAGATTGATTCTAAATGAACATTGGGCTACCCCAAAATGCTTTCCCACTAACTTGAATTTGATCCATCCTGCAGCCTGTGGGTCTTCTCCAGAAAGTAGGTCCCCTGAGGTCTCTGAAATTCTCATGTCCTTGAGAGCCAACTGTTCCCCACCATCATCCATCCATATGAGGGGAGTTTGCAAGGGGAAAACCTACACAGGACGGCTGAGTAAGGGATCCAGGCAAAAGGCTGTTCAGATGCTGTAGTGCTCAGAGCATTACATGGGGAAAGAGTACTGGGGCTGGAACATGAACATTACTTATGGAGGTGTCAAAATTCAAGAAGTTGAGCTTAGTGGATAAAAGAAATAGGGGATATTTTATTTTATTTTTGAGTCAGAGTCTCACTCTGTTGCTCAAACTAGAGTGCAGTGGCACGTTCATGGCCACCACATCCTTGACCTGCTGGGCTCAGGCAATCTTTCTGCCTCAGCCATCCAAGTAGCTGGAACTACAGGTGTGTGCCACTATGCTCAACTAATTTTTTGATTTATTGTAGAGATGAGGTCTTGCCAAGTTGCCCAGGCTGGCTTGGAACTGTGAGTTCAGGCAGTCCTCTCACTTTGGCCTCCCAAAGTGCTGGGATTATAGACATGAGCCACTGTGCCCGGCTTGAGATAGGGAATATAAGGGAGTTCCAAGTGTATACATAACTCGCACACATATGGGACCTGTGGCAATACAGTACACGGGTACATGTATATGTGTATATAACTTGTCTATTCTGTAATATGCACATATTGACATAGGTGCACTTTCTTACATGTACTTGCATGAACAAATCTACAAGAGTTCCTATATCAACACAGGGATTTTTCAGCATGCACATACATGCTAACACTCATGGACAGAATATACAGCAACATGTGGGCTTATGCTAGCACTGGCCTGATTGCAACCCACTGGTCATATATGCATGCACTTCACTCACCCAGGTTAGCAAACAGTCCCTTCCCCATCACATGTGCCTCACCCAATGTATCCATTCATTCAACCAATCTTTATGCCTTTAATGTGCCCCTTACTGTGCTAGACATTAGGGATGGTCCTTGACCTCAGATAACTTACAATCTGGAGAAGGTAAAAGACCTAGAAATAAGTAAGGAGAGTATTAATAAAGGTAGACACATATATCCCACTGTCCCACAGGGGCAGTGTGGACCTGAAGAGGGGTAAATTAACCATGGAGTGGGGAAGAGAGAGTTTTGGTAAAAGATCTGTAGAAGGGGAGGGCTTTGAGCTGAGGCTTAAAAGTTGAGCAGGTATTTACCAGGTGAACAGCTGTGGGAACAGGTATTTTGGTGACAGAAAGTGTCCCGACTGGTCTTCCTACTTCCACCCTTGCTGGCTCCACCTTCACAGATTCTTTCCCAAAAAGCAGCCAGAGTAAGATAAGGTCTTGCCTTTCCAATGACTTTCTATCTCACTTGGAGTGAAACCCAAAATGCTCAGTGGGGCCCGAGCGATGCCAGTGCTGTGTGTAAAGTAGCCCCCATCACTTCCCTGATCTCAGGGGTCATGCCTATGCGGGCTTCCTTTCTCTTCAGTAAAGAGCACAGTCCCACCTTGAGGCTGTTGGCGCTTGCTTTTTCACTCAGCCTGAAATGTTCTTCCCCCAGATATCCAGGCAACTTGCTTTCTCACTGTATTCAAGTCTTCGCTCAAAAGTCACATTTTTGGAGAGGCCTCCCCAACAGTCTATCTCAAACAGCCCCTTGTCATTCTGTTCTTGCCCCACTTTATTATTATTTTCACTTTAGTACTTGCCACCACCATGATTTCATATATTTGTTTATCATCCTTCTTTTTCACTAGAATATAAACTTCATGAGAGGAGAGTGAGAGCTAAATCTGTTTTATCCACTACTCTATCTGCTGTGTCCAAGAGAGAACCTGGTTTGGAGTAGGCACTCAAATTATATTTGTTGAATAAACACATTTTAGAGAGCTGTGGCCAGTGAGGAGAAAGGAGTAAGGTGGAACAAGATGCCAGTCAGGGGAGACCAGTTAGGAACTTGTTGTAATAGCTTTGGTGAGAAATTAGGATGAAGGTGGGCTGCCATAGAAATCAGCAGTGGAGGTGGAGAAAAGGAGATGCAGTGTACAAACTCGCATGCACGCACACACGTGCGCACATATGCATCATGGTCGTCAGATCTGCTGTTTTAGTAGGGGAAGGCTAAAGAGGAAAGGAAGCGTCTTTGTGTGTGCATGTGGTTGTATTTCATGAACACCCCATGACAAGCTGGACAGTCTCCAGCTAACACAGCCTGCCGTTCTCCCTTCCTTTTGGATCTTGTCACCACCATCCCACATTCCCCCCTCCCACCAGCAGGGCTGCCACAGGCTGCCATGCAGGGGGTCTCTGTGGTTCCATCCATCAGTGATGCAGGGCTCCTGCTTCAGGAAACAGGAGTTGGTAGCAGGGCCCTGAACAAGGGGAATGGTCTTAGGAAGTCAGATCCTCAGGCAGAGACTTAGTGACCCTAAGAGAGAGGCATGTGGACTGCGAGAGGAGGAAGGAGAAGGGGAATGACTGGAGAGCTCTGGGCCGGAAAGTCAGGCGTGGCCCAGACTTCCTGAAGCCAGTGGTGGTGGGGGCAGGATAGTGTCCTGAGGCAGCTTCTACTGTATGGCCTCCACTCCTTCTTCCTTCCTCTCCTGCTCCACTCCAGGTCCTCTCCCCTGGTGGAGTGGGTGCCTTAGCCAAGTATGGGCTTAGGAGTTATTGGTCTCAGGCTGTCATATGAACTCAGATATGAGGGGAGGCCCAGAGAAAGGGATCCCCATTTTGATAGGATATTTTGGGGTCTGTCAGTAGGGGAGGAATTTCTTTGAGAGCCTCAACTTTGTTGTTTTTTTCTCCCAAGAGAGCATTGGAGAATTGAGCTTCTATCACAGAATGAGCAACTGAGGTTAAACCTTCTATAGGACCAATCAGCTGCTAGCATGAAGGGACTAAGACACAGTATGTTGGGAAAGCTGAGAAAAGAAGGAAGTGGGAGATGGAGGTCAGCCCCACCCCATGCTACTCCCTGACCTCTGGTGGAGGGGAGTGGTTGAGCCCTAAGTTCCTCTTTGAGAGTTCTTCCCCGAGAACTTCAAGCCTGGAGCTGGGTTGCTTCTATACTGGGAGGCCATGATAGAGCCTTTTCCAAGTTCTAGGTTGTAGGGGGGCCTTTTGCCTCTCTCCCCTCTCATCTGGGCTAGGGGCCAGGGTGCTGCAGCCGCTCCTCTCCCACCTGGGCTGTGAGCATGGGGGTTGGGCCGAAACAGCCGCCAGAGCCGCCCACCTGCCCGCGGTGTCATGGCAACAACTCTGCCCACGTGGACGATGAGGGAAGGGAGGAGAGAGAGAAGGCATCACAGCAGTTATGAGGATGGGAGGGGGCTCCTCAGGGTCCTTATGCTGGAGTCCCCACCCCTCTAGCTTGGCCCTAGCCCCAGCTGCTTTTACCCCAAGGCCTCCCACTTCCCTGGGGCAGGGTGGGGCTGGTGTTCCAGACCTGGCCTCAGAGTGTGCATGTCCTTGGGTGTCCTGAATAATGATGACCTCAACCTTCTGTGCTGTAGGGCCCTGGCTGGGGTCCTGGGGGACATGGGGCTTTGGCGTATTGCAGGCGTCTCCCTCTCTCCCCACCCCGCAAGTCGGGGATGGTGCCTGGGGCTGAGGGGATGAGAGCCCGACCTACTTCTCCATTTTCTCACTATTTTTCAAAAGGAAAATGACCCACTTTTCAGCCAATCGGACTGGGGCCTGTTCCCCGGCTGATTCCCTGAGCCCCCCTGTCCAGGCCTCTGCCCCATCCTCAGCCTATTAGCCACGTGCTGGGCCCACTTCCTAAGGGCAGCAGGTGAACTCGTGTAGAGGGGTCGTTCCCCCCTGCCATCTGTGCCAGCCTCAGGGAGGAGCCTTTTCTCAGCAGGGCAGGGGTGGGCCAAGACCTGACTGATGCTACGTCAGCTCCATTTCGAGCAGACCTTGTTGTCAGTCACAGTCCTGGGCACTTTGAGTGTCCTGTCTGCCATCCCCAGACAGTCCCAGGCCTCATCTCGAGGAGGGGCAGGAAGGGCTCTGGGAGGGTGGAAGGAACCCCTCCTCTCACCCTGTTTTAGTGGATGCTGATGGGCTGTGTTCCCAGGCTGCTTCATTTCCGTGTGGAAAGGGGGAGTCTGTGGCACTGGAGAACCATTGTCTGTCTGTCTGCCTGTGTGACTGTCTGCCTGCCAGAGTTCCTCCCAGAAAACCCTCCTAGAGGGTTCTGTCTGTGCCTCTCTCCCCAAGCTCCTACCCCTCTCCAGGATATTGGTCTGGGCCTCAGAGTCCCCTCCCTCCTCCAGCTATATTGGCCTGGGCTGGCTTGGGGGGTGATTAGGGATTTAATTATTTAGTTTCTCCAGCTCAGTAGATTAATTCCATCCATCACAGACAGGCCGAGCTTTCTCTCCCTCTCTGGACTGCCTGGCCGACCCCAGAGAAAGGGAGCATCATTGCTCACCTGGGCCTAGTATTGCATCAGGGAATAATGGATAAAGTTCTTGTTGGGGGAGGATTTTGTGTATGACACTGAGCAGATGTGGGTACCTAAGTGCTGCGAAATGAACGTGTGTGTCTGTCATATGGGGATAAACATGTGGACATGTACATCTTAAGGTTTTGTATCTATATAGCTTCTATGTGCATAAGCATCAAGGTCCATCAGATGAAAAACGCACATGTATATGCACTGTTGTAGGAACAAGTTTGTGTGTGTCTGTGTATATTATGTGCCGATGACTATATAGAGGAGGACAAATGCCTTGTAAGTTGTGTGTGTATGACTCTGTGGCTGTGTAATTTGCCTCTGGCTGAACGCATGTGTTAATTTGCGAATGAGCACCCTGGGAACCTGGGTGGCTGTTTGTGAGATAGAGATGGCAGAAATGGAAGTTTCCTGAGGCTGAGTGCTGAGTCAGGGGACACTGGCATCCACCTGCTGACCTCAGACCAGTTTGGTCAGGGAGATGTGCTACTTTAGACATGCTCTGTTCAGTCCAGGCTTGATCTTCTAGTGGTTGGGTGTCAGAACTGGACTCAGACCCAGATTCAAATCCATCTCCCACCACCTGTGTGACCTTGGGCAATTTGTTTGACATAAGCCTCAATACCCTCATCTGTAAAATGGGAGTAACAATAGTATCTACTGCAAAGGATAGTGAGAATTAGTTTAGATGAGGAAATGCATCTAAAGCACTTACCTCTTGTCTGGGAAGTTGTAGGCATTCAAAGAGCCAATCCTTAGATTCCAGAGTCGAGAGGTATCAGAAGTTATCTGGTCCTAAATGTATTCAATGCTTGATGCACTCTATACCATCCTCCAGAGTGGCCCTCCAACCTCTGATTGCATGCTTCCCTGACAGGACACTTCCAACTCTTCAGGAAAGCCACATCACACAGGGCTATCTCTGCCTGCTGGGGCGTTCTGGTCCAGCTGCAGGGAGTCATTGCCTTCCTGTCTTTTCCTGATTCTCCTCCTTTCCCTATGTCTCAGCTGTAGGGAACTACTTGATTGCTCAGCCGCTGACTCTGAACTCATTGAGCACCTGCTGTTTGCCATATTTGTCCATACAGAGATAGATCCCATGAATCTTGGCCTTTCAGGAGCTCACAGCCTGCAAGCAACTCTTTACTGTGCTGAATAGAGGTATGGGACCCTAGCCAAGGTGGCAACTGTGGTGTGCTGGGACTGATGGGGAGGACACCTCTTAGGGAAGACTTCTTGGAAAAGAAGACACCTAAGCTGCATCAGAGAGTAAAGTTGAAAGGACAGGTCTTCCGTAGAAAGGGATCTCACAGTCTGTGCTGCCTTTTCTCCCAGTGTGCTCTCCTACTGTGTCCCCAAGCTCCTGGCTCTCTCCTCTCCTGCTAAGCTCACAAATCCAGAGGAGAGCAGGGGCTTCAACATCTCTGAGGCTGGAGTAGGGTCAGGGTCAGGTAGAGCTGAGGGGTGGGAGGTGCCACCATATGAACCCAACAGTCAGCCAACCAACCAGCCTTCGTGGGACCCTGTGGGGCTCAGCCCTGTACCTACCTCCCCTGTGGAGAGGCCCAGAAGGAGGGAACAGGCCCCGGTGCTGGAAGCTTCTGTCCCAGCTCACACAGAGAGCTTAGAGGACACTGTGCTAACCCAGGAGGCAGTCCTGAGCTCTGGACCCCATGGGAGAATATCAGAAAACTGAGCCAGTATGTAGGAAAGGCCACAGGCCTGGCCTGGCTGAGCAACTTCTACCCAATGGACCCCTGTCATGGGCTTGGACTCCGATCTGTTATTCTTCAGTGGCCCTGGCAGATTCAGATGTGGCAGGCAGCGTCCTTGAGGCCAGAGCAGGACCAGCCCAAATCACATACAAATGAAAGAAGGTGCTAGGGTTTTAAAGTCAGAAGAAGCCAACATATGGAGACACATGTGCAGTTACCTTGGATAGGTCAGCGTGGTTACTCATTGCCACAACCTAGGGAGGTAGGAATTGTTGGTTCTATTTTACAGATGAGGCAATTGAGGCTCAGACAGATAAAACAAGTTGTTTGTGGTCATGCAGGGTGGTCGTGATATAATGGATGGAGGCGAATGGTTGTTTCTCTAATACCTAGCTATGAGGTTGCTGGACTTTCCCTTTCAGATCCCTGGAGTTGGAGGAGAGACCTGTGGCTGCAGGGGTTTGCAAGGGTCTGCAAATCAAGGGCCTCTAGTCTTCTCAGATGCCACCATCTTTGGCCACCAGGACTACTCTGCTGTCTTCTGTATGCTCAAGGTGTGAGAGGTCTTCATAAGGTGCTCAGGAAAATGAAAATTCCTAGATGCATAAAAAAAAAATGAGTCTTTAGACTACCCATTTCTCATCTGCACCTGGTCAGGTGTGGATACTGCCTTTGCCCAAAGCTGTGTGAGAGCCTTTCTAAGTTGCCTTGTTTCCAGGGCTCATGCATTTAAGTGGTTTCTCCCTAGTTAGCAATAGCTAACCCTAAGCACTGTGCTGGACATTTTACTGCATTATCTTAATCCTCATTACATCACAATGAAAAAGGGGCTATTCTTGCTTATGTTTGAAAATAGGGAAACTGAACTTGAGAAAGACGAAGGTACTTCCTTAAGGGCACATGTCTAGTAAGCGGTGGACCTGGTCTATGAATTCAAAAACAGTTTGGTTCAAGACCCAGAAGCCATGGCCTCTCTTACCCGCTGTTCCTACCTGGGGTCCTATGGAAGTTTTGATCCTAGGAGTCTTCCTTCTCAGCAGTGAATAGTTTTCTCCAAAGAAGTTTCCTGGAGACCTTCAGGAGAGGGAGAGTAGACATGACAAGGCAGAACACCCTGAGAATTGGTTCAATTGACAGAAAGGGAAGAGATAGAGAATGGAAGCAGTTGGCCATGGCTGCAGTTAGAGGACATGAGGGGTGAGGCTCATCAGACTGAATTGTGTCTCAAGAGGCCTTTGGCAGCCTTGAAGAAGGGAGAGGAAGTCCAAACTTTACTTCTGGTGTCTCTTGGGTATGTGGCCCCATCTGGGATAAGAACTGGGACCCAGCAAGTCTTGGGGAAGAGACCTGCCTGGGGCTGGGTGATGGATCCTGACCCCTGCTCCTATTGGTCAGCCCTGAAAGTCCCTTTTCACAGCCTCGTTCTTTCTCTGTGTGGGGGAGGATCACCTTTTTCCTTTTTGCCCCCCCCCATCCCCCTCCACTACCTTTCCTGAACTATGTAGAGGGACATGTCTGGTAGATGTGACTGGAGAAGAATCATCTTTACCTGCCAGTCAGAGAGGCTAGACGCACATGATGACTAGGGTTGGGTTTGGAGTTTGTGTTTCTAATACCAGATTCTCCAGAGCTGTCCAAAGCCATTAGAAGGAAGGGAGCAGAGGTCCTTTTGTGAGTTTTTGTGCACAGGGGCAGAGTGTCTGGGGACGGTAAGGGAAGATATTCATTAATGTAATAGATCTTTTTTGAGCACCGATTAGTGCCAGGCATTGTTCTAGACACTCAGAATACTGCAGTACATGGGACAGACATAGCTCTTGCCCTTCTGGTGCTTATGTTCTAATTTGAGGAGACATGCTATAAACATGGAATAGATAAAGAAAGTAATTTCGAAGAGCAATACGTGCTATGAGGGCAATAAAGCAGGGTAATATAGAGTGTATCCAGAGTCGAGGCTCGACTTTAGTTAAAGTGAATGGTCAGATAAACCTCTCTGAGCTGAGACCCAAAAGATGAGACAGAGGAAACCATGGGAATATCTGGGGCAAAATGTTCCAGCAGAGAGAACATCAAGTGCAAAGCCCCCTGAGGTGGGATTTTCAAAGAGATTATAGGTAGTGTGGGTTATTCACAGGCTGAACACTGTCCAATGGGTCAGGAGATGGATTTAGACTCATATTTACCTAACTGCATTTAATGTTTTGGAGCTGTAAACCCATTTTCTGTAAGATTCTTGCCCTAGGCCCCTTGAAAGTGTTGATTAAATAAAGTAATAAAGGTGAATGACTAAGGATGCAAACCTCCCTCCTTCCATTCTGTTCTTCCCTCTTCTTTTTCCATTTTCTGGGGCAGTTAGGGTAGGAGAAGGAAAATTTTGGGGGTCCTGATGGCTGGGACTTGGCACAAAGCATGCTGAGCTTTCAGCAACAGGGCTGGTTAGTGGGGTTGAAGGAGGCCAGGGACTAGGGCACCAGCCCAACTACAGAGATCTTACTAAAGGCATTTGGGCAAGGCCAGCATCAAATTGGTCAAAGGGGCTTAGGCAGAACTGGACAAGGGGTTAGAGGAGGAATGCCTATAGATGGGCACAGAAGAATAATCAGGGGTGTGAGCTGCAGGTGAGAGGCTCTGTGTTAGAACTTCTGGTATCTGGCTCACTTACAGTAGATATACAGCTTGACTATCTAAGCTGCTGTCAGGTCAGGGGCTAATGCAGGCTGGACAGAGAAACTGAGGCAAAATTCTGGCAGACTGGTTCAGTCAACACAGGGAGAGGGGTTAGGCAAAGTCTGAAATTTTAGGTTCCGAGGACATACATAGCTCACCCACAGGCATGGAAGAACTCAGGCTGACAGCAGCAAAGTGAATTCTAGGCCTCATTGTAAGTTCTGCTATGTTGGAAATACTGTGAGGACGATCTCACAGGCTCCATGTGAGGGGATTGGATAGGGATGACCCTTAGCAAGAGAGCAGCTATACCCTTTTGCTGCTATCTGGACCATCATGTCCAGCTTGTAGCTCTCCCAGACAGCTTCCTGGGGAAGGAGTGAATCAGCTAATATTCAATTTTTGAAATCTCCATCTGTGCCCAAGGCATCACTTTGTGTCAGCCTCTGAGACACTGGCCTTTGTCGAACATACCTGGATCTCTGGGTTCCCAGATATGGATAATCTTGAATAAGAATGGCTTATCTTTCCTCTAGTCAAGTACCTTTGGTCTTGAAGATGGCTGTCTAGAGAGATTGAGTGACCTACCCAAGGTCACACTGTAAACCAATGGAGGAAATAATAAAAATAAAAGTACAAATAACGATAGTTACCTTTATTGAGTATTTACCATATGTCAGGTACAGTGCTAAGGGATTTATATGCTTTACTCTGTTAACCATCATATCATTGCTACCTTTATGATGGCTCTAATATTATCCCCATTTTACAGATGAGAAAATAGGTTAAAAGAGGTAATCACCTGCCCAAGTACACACAAATTGTAAGTGAGAGGAAAGGGATTTGAGCCCAGATAGTCTTATGACAGAGTCCACACCAAAAACTACTTTGATCCAGGGAGTTTGTGAGTGGCAAGAAAGGAAAACTAACTTCTTTGGCTGGGCAGGGCCCTGGGGGAGAAGGATAGAAAACACTCTGACTCCTTCTCCCATTTTCCATTCTTTTTCTGGAAGGTAATTGCTTGGGGCAGTGACAACCTCCTGGCGAATTACACAGCTGGTTTCCCAGTGAGATTTGTAACAACAACCCCGCCAGCCTGGCAGCCCCCAGCAAGTTCCGGTTTAAGAAACTAATTGTTGGATTGTGTAGTTGGTGCTAAATTGGGTAATTTCTTGGTGACGGCATCTGTGCCACTTCTTCCATTCCCAGATAGATTTGAGCTGCATCAGAAAGGAATTTGTCACACATGGCACCCTCCCAGACTCCTTCGCTCCCTACTTCCCAGCCAGCCACAGGCAATTGCAAAGGTGGCTGCTTCCTTCAGCCCAGAGGTTCACCATCTGGGTAGCTCTCTGTGTCCTGGGATAGTAGATAGATGAGTTGGTGCTACAAAAGGGAGAAAATAACACCATCACCCAGAGTTGTCTTAGGGCTTAAGGAAATGTTCTTTATTTTGTACTAATCTAACCTTGGACTTGGTATAAACTCAGTGCTTACCTCACAGGGGAAAAGGCTAAACCACACTCTGCTTAGCTCTGGAGGGTGTGGTATATATGAGATATTTTTATTTTTTTGTTTCCTTTTTTTAAAAAAAAACAAACAGATTCACTTTCATTACTATGTTTAATTCAGAATAGAACTTAGTAAGTTTGACTTCTCTGGCCTGGCAGCACTGGTAGGAGAAAAGCTAAGGCTTTGGAGCCAGCTAACACTAGATCTGGCTTCTGGCTTTGACATCAGCTCTCAGTGTG
Organism: Carlito syrichta; assembly: GCF_000164805.1. Lineage (NCBI taxonomy): Eukaryota > Metazoa > Chordata > Mammalia > Primates > Tarsiidae > Carlito > Carlito syrichta. The sequence continues at coordinate 274,264 of NW_007231875.1, read as the reverse complement.
ACCTTGGGCAGGTCATTTAGCCTTCCAAGTCTCAGTTTCTTCTTCTGTAAAATGGTGGGGGGTGTATAATTTCTACCCCTTGGAATAGTTGTGGGAATCACATAAAATGTCATAGGTGAATGGATCTTGTACTTTGTAGGTTCACTTTCACCCACTAACACCTGCCATATGTTAAGCATTGTTCTAGGGGCCTAGGAGAAAGCAGTGAATAAGACGGATAAGATTCCTGCACTTACGTGGAGCTTACATTCTAGTGGAAGAGACAGACAATCTCGGAGTCACACAGAATTAAAATGGTAACGCTATAAGAGACAGGTACATGGTGCCTTGAGAGCGAACAGCAGGGGGATCTGACCTAGTCAGGGAGGCCAGAGAAAGCTTCCCTGAGGAAGCAACAACTGGGCTGAGATCTGAAGGGTGTGTAGGAGTTAGCAAGGCAGAGGTGGATGGGAAAAGGTTTCCCGACAGGGAGAATAGGCCCCATGATGCGAGGGATCATGGGACTGACAAAAGACTGGCCTGGCTGCAGCAGAGAAAACAAGGGAGCTTGTTGTGAGAGGATGTTGGAAAAGTAGGAAGGGCCAGACCCTGCAGGCCTTGTTAGACCAGCTAAGGCATTTTATCCTAAGAACATCAATAAACCAATGAAGAGTTTTAAGCAGAGAAGTGACATGATCAGATTTGCATTTCCAAATGATCATTTGGATCAGAGCAGGATAAGAACGGAAGCAGGGAGACCAGTTAGGAGACATGCAGGCAGGAGATGATGTTCTGAGGGACAGTTGGATTCATTAGTGGTGCTTTCTGCTGCAATTACTACAGAAAATCTGGCCAACAGTGGCTTAAATTGTTTATTCCTTATCACGTGTAGGCCTGGAGAAAGGCAACTGCTTGTGTTGGTTCCATGGCTCGATGACACCAAGACTGACATCTCTGTCATTCTCTAGGCCTTTCTCTCGTGGTAGCAAGACACATGCTCTAGCTCTGGCCAAAAAAGAAGGGGAAGAAGGATGGCATTAGCAAGACCCCTCCCGTTGGTCGCAAGGGCAAAATCTTTCCCAGAAACTCTCATCATATTTTCATGTATATGTTATTAGCCAAAACTGAATCATGTGACCTCAGCTACAGGGGAGACTGGGAGAGGTTACCAGGGAATGCCTTTGAGCAGGTCAGCCAACAGTGATTTGGTGGGTATGGAAATGAATGGGTGCATCTATTTTTTAGGAAGCAAAATCCACAGGACATGATGATGGATTGAATTATCAGTCCCCTCCTTACTTGTTTTTTCTTCCCATTGATTATGTTTAGTAATGGGATGGGGGCAAGGGGTGGAGGAGTGTGATGTGGAGGATGAAGTCAGTTACTAATTAAATTTTTTTTTTACAAAATCCATAAATTGGATATATCCTGTCCCCAGTAATTTGATTATTTTGTTTACTATTTGAACAGTGTGGATTTTGGAAATTCAAAAGAAAAACTTCACATGAGGGATTACATTATGTAATCTTTTAGAGGTTGTAAAAGTGGTTTCATATGCATTGTATTGTTTGATATCCATTAAAGTCCTGGGAGATACGTGAGCAGATATCATCTGTTCTGGTTTTGGGGCCTGTGCTTTTTTCTGCCATTAGACAGTACTGCTCTACAGGACCAGGGTAAAGGATCTGGGGGGTGGTCTGTCTGGAGAGAAGCAATTACAGGGACCCATCTCCTCTGAGACTAGGGCCAGAAGAACATGGACTGATGCCAGAGAGACTGAAGTTTGTTAAAATCTTGATGAAACTTCAGCAGTGTGGCAGCAGCTCCCATGTGAAGCAATGGTTGGAGGGGCACCTGGGAGTGTCTACCACTGGGGTGTTTGGTGAGGCTGCAGCTCGATGTACATGACCACAAACAAAGCAAATGGGATGGTCTGGCCTTCTGCCTTTTGTATCATGAGTCTCAGACACAGGTCATGACTGGAGCAGGAAGAGGAGAAGCATGCTATGGATGAAGTACCAGGCCATCAGAGCATCTTTCCAAGGTGGAGAGATGCTTCCAGGTGCTTTCCCAACAACTGCTTGAGAGGCTATCTTGGTCTGAAGTTCTCTCTGATTCCTCAGAAAAGGGCAATGGAGGAGAATTGTCATCCAGAGTCAGGTAGTTGATATCTGTGAAATCACCTCAGTCTCTGCCAGGTAAGACAACCAACAGCTTCTCCAGTCCAGGGCCCAGGCTGGGCATGGAAGATTCTCCAGAGACTCCACAGTCTTCTTCATTGTCTCACATCCTTCAGGGTCAGGAAGTTCTTCCTGATGTCTGACTGTGTCTCTTCCACTACTATTAATCATGCGGGCAAAACTAGCTCTTCTTCCTGACATCCCTGTGTCTAATAATGGCATCATTAGTCTTCCAGTCACGGCTGCTGCAAACTTCAGTGTCGTCTTCCTTTCTGACTCTCTTCTCTTCCCACTATTTGCCCAACCCTAAGTATCTGTGGGAATTCTTCCAGCCCACTCCTCAAAATTCCTTATTTGCACACCTCTTCTGCCTTGTGTTTGCTGTGTCCTTTGTTGGGAAGGTTCTCTTCCCCACCACCTTTATTTGGGGGAACACACAGCCATCTTGTACTCCTCAAACACCCTCTTCTCTCAGAAGTCTTCCTTGATTTCTCTTTATTGAATCTGGTCTCAACCTCATCTGAACTAGGCTAACATTTTGGTACCTCTTTCCAGCACAGTCATTGATTCATCTGCTTAGTGAATATTTATCAAGGAGCAGCTCCGGATGAAGTACTGAGTTAGGTGCCAGAGATCTAGAGATGGATAGGACTCGGTTATTATTCTGCAGAAGACCACATTCTAGTTGGGGGAGACAAACTGAAACAGACAATTTCAATACAGCGAGATAAGTGCTTTCATGGGGACACCCGGGGTGTTATAAAAGCCCAATAGAGAGGCGTAACCCAGAATAAGAGGACAGAGAGTCTTCAAGGGAAGGTGGGGCTTAATATGAGTAAATGTTGGCCAGGGAGAGAGTTTGAGGTGGATGAAAGGAGATTCTAGAAGGAGGAAATAACTTGTGCAAAATAACTCTGTCATGTGAGAGGTTGTCCCCCTATTAGACTATAAACCCCTCAAGGACAGGGATCACACTTAAATCATTTCTGTACACTTCTCACTCAGAGTCTTGCTTATGGTAGCTGCTCAACAAATGTTTGTGGAAAGGAATCATATTTGAGGGCAATGAAAATGCAGTGGCTCAGCACCATGGACAGATCACACAGACACCTGCAGTTGGAGGTAGTCCAACCTGTAAGCTCATTTGCATGTATTTGCATAATGAAGCTAACTTCATTTCCCTGGGGGTCCAAAGGCTCTGCATCATGGGGGATCCAATCAGTCCTAGTTTGGGGGACTGGGAAGGGAAACTGTCAGGGCCAGAGACCTGTCCTCTGAGGGCTCTGGGAGAACCTCTTTCTGCCTCTGCTTACCTTACCATCCTTTTCTTTTTCATCAGGAGCCAGTGGTCCTGAGCCTTCTGAAGTTAGGATTCTGCCTGGCGGCGGGGATCCTGACATCAAGGATGGGACACCCCAGCTGGTGAGTGACAGGGAGTCTGGGAGACGGGGATTAGACTCAGGTTCTCAAGTCAGAATAACTTGGGATTGAATCTTGATTCAAAGTGACTCATCCACTTACTGGCTTTGTGACCTCACCATTTGGAGCTCAATTTTCTCATGGGTAAGTGTGGATAATATCTACATTACAGGATTTCAGTGAAATTAGAGAATATTAGGTATGCACAGTACTTGGTACATAGCAAGTGCTCGGAGATGAACAGAGAGCAGGATCTGGAAGAAGCCTGAAACAGGGTGAGTGTGAGGAGGTGGTAGGGGGGCAGGGAGAATGAGTCTCGGAGGTGCTGCTGTCTGGAGTCTTTGAGGCTGTCATCCCCTCCTAGTCAGCAGATGGCCCAGGAGCCTGGTCGGGGATGAGGGAGGGCTCCGTCTGCCAGCTTCTCTGTCCCTGTCCCTCCTGCTGTCACCCCCTCCTGCCATAGCTCCTGTCCTGGCAGCTCCTGGAGTCCTGATTGGAGGCAGCTCTTGCTGAGAGCTGACCTCTCTGTCCTGTAGCCTTGGCTAGCCTGGGATGGGGGCCAGGAGCTTTTCCCCCATCACTCTCTTGTCTTGCCAGCCCACTGTTCCTGGGAGGAAGAACTCCTGGGTTCCAGTCTCAGTTTACGATTCAGATGCTACCTTGTATAGCCACTGTTCCTCCTCTTCGTGGGTTTTCCTTGCTCCATGACTCCCCTCCAGTGGAATGGGAGTGGTAGGTCAAAGGCAAAGGGGAAGATCTAACCCAGATGAGGAAGGAGGAGGAGTTGTCTCACGTTTCCCTTCTTATCAGTGTCCGGAAGGGAGGGAGAATGAGCCTGTAGCCAGATGGAAAGAACAGGGTGTGGAAGGGAGAGGAGGGATTTTTGTGCAGAATGGTGCTGAATATGTAGATTCGAGTCCAGTACTCTTGTAGGTCCCAGCGGCTGGGAGCTGTGACCCTCAGGCCTGGGCCTTGCAGCAGTGGGGTGTGGGGTAGGGTTGGGGCAGAGGTGTAGCTGTGGATCGATTTGCCTAAAGCCAGCTTGTTATAAGCTAGTTCACCTAATGACTGGTTTCTCTGAATATTTTGTATGCCTGCTTAGGTATCCTTTTGTTTTCAGTAATCTCAACATCTTTAAAAGCCCATTTGGCTGAGGGAATTTCCTCTTGTGAATAAGCACTTATTAGATTTGCAGCATTTGATGAAGGGTGGGATTATTTTGTGCCCTTGTGAGTGTCTTTGTCTGTTATGACTGTTTTAAGGACTTTTTAGCCCATCTGTGGAAAGGTAGTACAATTAATCACAATAAATTGATATGCATTACCCAACAGGATACAAGAAAACTGTAGTAAAGATGGTTTTAGGTAAAGTGGTCTGTTGTTCCAACCGAATCCCTTTTCTCCCTATTTTTCTAGGAGGTTCCTGGGGCCTGGCCCCCAACACTATGAGGAGTCTTTGCTGAGGCCATGAGGGGTTACCATGGCGACCGAGGCAGCCATCCCCGCCCAGCCCGCTTTGCTGACCAACAGCATATGGACGTGGGCCCAGCTGCCAGGGCCCCGTACCTGCTGGGCTCCAGGGAGGCCTTCTCCACTGAGCCCCGCTTCTGTGCCCCGAGAGCCGGCCTGGGGCACCTTTCTCCTGAAGGACCCCAGAGCCTGAGTGAGGGGCCATCGGTAGGCCCTGAGGGAGGGCCAGGGGGGCCTGGGGTTGGGGGGGGCAGCAGCACCTTCCCCAGGATGTACCCTGGCCAGGGTCCTTTTGACACCTGTGAAGACTGTGTGGGCCACCCACAGGGCAAGGGTGCCCCCCGCCTGCCTCCTACCCTCCTGGATCAGTTTGAGAAGCAGTTGCCAGTTCAGCAAGATGGCTTCCACACGCTGCCATACCAGCGAGGGCCAGCAGGGGCGGGGCCTGGGCCAGGGCCGGGGTCTGGCGCTGCCCCTGAGCCCCGCAGCGAGAGTCCCAGCCGCATCCGGCACTTGGTTCACTCTGTGCAGAAGCTCTTCGCCAAGTCCCACTCTCTGGAGGCTCCGGGGAAGCGGGACTACAATGGGCCGAAGGCTGAGGGAAGAGGTGGCTCTGGAGACAGCTATCCTGGCCCGGGCTCTGGAGGCCCCCACTCCTCCCACCACCACCACCACCATCACCATCACCACCACCACCAGTCCCGGCACGGCAAGAGGAGCAAGAGCAAGGACCGCAAGGGAGATGGGCGGCACCAGGCTAAGTCCACGGGCTGGTGGAGCTCCGATGACAACTTGGACAGTGATAGCGGCTTCCTGGCGGGTGGGAGGCCCCCTGGGGATCCTGGTGGTCCCTTCTGTCTGGAGGCTCCAGATGGGTCCTACCGAGACTTGAGCTTCAAGGGGCGCTCGGGGGGGTCAGAAGGTCGCTGCCTTGCCTGCACTGGCATGTCCATGTCACTGGATGGACAGTCGGTCAAGCGAAGTGCCTGGCATACCATGATGGTCAGCCAGGGCCGGGATGGATACCCAGGGGCTGGGCCAGGCAAGGGGCTCCTGGGTCCGGAGGCCAAGGCCAAAGCCAGGACTTATCACTATCTGCAGGTGAGGCTTTGGTTGGGGTGGGGAACAGGGTCCTCAGCCTTCACCAGTCTTGTCAGCCAGGGGGAAGTGGAAAGGGGGTTGGATGGGAGCCAGCTGTCCCTGTGATGGAGTGCCTGGGTGCAGGGAGGCTCTACCCTGCAACAGTGTGTTACCTTGATCTCCTTTTGGACCCTCGGTTTCCCCATGTGTGTAATGAAGGGCCTTTTATTCTGAGGATTTATGTCAGTGCCAGAAAGACCTCTCCTTGACCTACTGTTTTGGACAAGCTGTGCTGGTCTCTGTCTTATGAGGTTGGAGGTAGAATGAAGTTGACAGGACAGTGCAGTGCTCCCTAGCTATAGCTGCCTTCAAGATAGGAGGTCAGCAATTCAAAAGCAGTTCTCCTGCCCCAAGGCCTTCTCCAGACCTCTTCTCTGCTCAAATCTGGGTGGTCCAGATGTTGTTTGACTATGGAGGTCCGTTTTTTCAGAATGCGTCTCTGCTAGGATTTGTCATTCTGGGGCACCTGCAGTGAGACAGCCCGGGAGGCTGGGGAGGAGTCCTGGGAGCCTGTCTCATGGGTTTTCCTGGGCTGGGGGACACATTGTAGGTGATTGCTGGCATGCTGTTCGCATCTTGTCTTACCACTTCTGTGGTTTCTGCAAGTGAGGTTAGGAGCTCTGATCCTGATTTCTTTCTTTTTTGAATTGGAGTCTCACTCTGTCACCCAGGCTGGAGTGCAGTGGCATGCTCATGGCCACCACAGCCTCGACTTGCTGGGCTCAGGTGATCCTTCCACTTCAGCCTTCCAAGTAGCTGGAACTACAGACATGCACCCCCATGCCCAGCTAATTTTTGGATTTATTGTAGAGCTCACCAAGTTGCCCAGGCTGGTCTTGAACCCGTGGGCTCAGGCAGTCCTCTTGCCTTGGCCTCCCAAAGTTCTGGGATTACAGGCATGAGTGCCTGGCCTCTGATTCCTATTTCTATGGTGCCATCATCCTAGCCTCATCAAACCTTGCCAAACATTGTTTTCTTGAGCTCTGCTATAGTTTCAGGAGAAAAAGTCCATACAAGTTCTGGAGGCCCAGCAAGTTTAGGGTTATCCTCCAAACCCACACTCTACATAGTTAATACACATTTATTTATTTGATGAATATTTTGTGGGTGCTGTGGTTATAAAGATCAAGATACAGATGCTGCTAGTGGGGAGCTCACAGTTTTGAGGCAGGGGAGACAAGGAAGCAGATAGAATGTAGTGTGATGAGGCTGTGGTAGGAGAGAGCCCTGGACACTGTGGCGACATGGAGGAGGCATCTCATCCACCTGGGGTGGTGGTGACCAGAGGTGGCTTGGAACAGCTTTTAGGAGGAAAGTCCCCTAGGCAGAATCTCAGTGGAGGAGTCGAAACTTGTTGGAAAAGGTGTTCAGGAAGCAACTACAGCAAGTTCAAAGGTATGGAGGATCAAGACTGCATGTGTCTTTTGGGTGTTGTTGGCTTTCCAGGATAAGTCATGCACAAATTAGGGTTCTCTTGGAGAACTCATGAAAGCCCAAGGGAACAAATATAGCCACAATGGAAGCAGGAAGGGACTTCTGGAATTCAGGACTTGTGGACCTGTCTTGGATTGTCCCCTCCCTGGGTAGGGAGGTGCTCTAAGCTGGGAATTGAAGGATCCTGGGAGGGAACACCCACCTTTCCTCCCCCATAACTGAGCCTTTGCCATCCCTGAAGACTTGCTGCATTTCTGTGCTCCCTGCTGCTTCTCCAGGGCTGCCCTGACCTCCCTGGGGGCTTCCTTTTTAATATGCACCTCACAATGTCCTGCAGAGGAGGGAGGAGCTCTGCAGTGGCTACAGAGTGGGAGCCCTGCAGTGTGGCAGAGCATGCCCTGGCTGTCCCATCTGTTGGCCTGCCTCTCTGCACCTGCCTGCTGTTCCTCTCTGTGGAGTATGAGGGAAGGAGAATGACCCCTCAGTGTCCAGGGTTCCAGGACATCTTAGGTCTGGAAAATCTGAACCCATGTAGGGGAGAACCAAGGGGCTGCAGGGACCCTCCAGACAGCCTCGTGCTCCCCCGGCACAAATGCAGAGATGCTGGCCCTGTGCGACTGGGTGTCTTTGTTGGGCTCCCAATCCCATTGTTGAAACCTTGGTTCTCCCACTGGACACCAGCCCTCTCTTAACCTCTTCCAAAAGCCATCTTTCCACTCTGAGCCCTTTTTTTTCTATTTGTTTATTTTTATTTTTTGTAGAGACAGGGTCTTGCTATGTTGCCCAGGCTGGGCTTGAACTCCTGGCTTTAAGCGATCTTACTACCTCAGCCTCCCGATGTGCTGGATTTAAAGGCATGAATCACCGCATGTGGCCTGTTTTTTCTTCATGGAACCTTGCCTCTCTGTGTTTTTCTCTTCCTGTTGAGCCCCAGCCCCTCACTGAGCCCTGTTCCACCCTGTGAGCCCCATCTCATCCCTGAGTCCCTGTTCTCACACTGATCTCTGGCCCTTCTACTAACTTCGCCTCAGAGTCTCCATCCCTCCCCCAACCCTATGCTTTCCCTGAAGCTTGACACCTCTTGGAGCTCCTATTCCCACCCCATTCAACCTGTTCTCAACAAGTATTTTAAATCCTCCAGCCTGCCCCAGCCCTCTCCCCCATGCCTTTGCTTACACCTTGTTCTTCATGGTGTAGGCTGATATTATGGACTCCCTCAGCTTCCTGTCAGCACCCCCCAGTATCATCCAGAGCCCCAGCCACCTTTATCCCCTTCCCTGGCTCATCACCCATCCCAGGCTGATCCCTCCACCAGGGCTTGACACTTCTGTTCTTGATCTGCCCCCACCCCCATGTTTAAAGATGGTCTTTACTCTTCCCCTCATCCTGAAATCGTTCCTGAAGTTGCTTTCATCCTAAAAAATCTTTCCTCAACCCCATTCTCTCATTCCATGTCCCATCATCCCTTCATATCCAGGTTCTTAGAGCACAGAGGCCTCTTCACTTCCCTTTAATTCTCTCCTTACTGTGGTCTGATAGCCACACCCCCTGTCATTGAAATGCCCTAGCAGAGGCCACCAGTGGTCTCTTGAGAGCTATCCTCAAAAGGTACCTTCCAGTGCTTATAATAATTGTTAACATTTATTAAGTACATTCTGTGTCCTGGGAACTCTCTATTGGCTCATTTATCTTTCCCACCAATCCTCTGATGCAGGCATAATTATCATTACCAATCCACAGACAAGGAAACTGATGCTTAGAGGTTAATCCGTTTTGCTCAAGTTCACCTAGCTAGCAAGCATCGGGGCCAGATTCTGCACATGGATCTTCTAACTCCTGAGCCTGAGTTACTAACCTCTAAACGCACTGTGGCATTTGACATAATCGACTCCTTTTATTCTTGAAATGTCTCCTGTTTCTATGACATGGCATTTTCCTGATTTCCCTCCTACCCCTCTGCCCACTCCTTCTCAGGTGACTTCACAGGCTTCTCTTCCTTTCATTGCAGTCCCTTTCTAAATGTCAGTGGATCTCTCCTCAGCTCTCTTCTTCTTTCCCCTGGGGTGTCTCATTCATTCCCATGGATTTTGCTGCCACCCATGATTCCCACATGTCTGCCTCCAGCCCCGATCTTCCCACTGAACCCCAGAACCAAACACCCAACCACCTGCTCAGCAGTTCTGTGCCAAACTCAAGGTGCTCAACCCTGAACCCATTACCTTTTCCCAAACCTGTTTCTCTGGGGTTCTATGGCTCAGTGAGCCACAGCATCATCTCCCAGGTCCTCAGCCAGCAGCCTGGCAGTCATCCTCGACTCCTTCCGCCCCCTCATCCCCCACGTCTAATCAGGCTCACTGATGCTCCTTAACACCTCTCATTTCCATCTCCTCCTCTTCCCCCTCATTGTCATTGTCTTAATTTAGGCCTCATCATCTCTTGCCTGAACAGCATCAGCCTCCTAATTGGTCTTCCTCTCGCCACTTGAGCCTCTGCCCTGCTCCTGGCCTTCCACAATCCTGCCTCTGTTTGGACCGGGAGTGCTCTTTCTGCAACACAAATCTGATATCGCTCCCTGGCATAAACCCCTCTGTGGCTCCTCGCAGAGGGAAGGAGGAGAGGATTTGACATGCAAGCGGGTTAAAAGGAGAAGGAGACGGAGGAGACTGAGGTCAGAATTGCTTCATTGCTGGGGGTGGGATCCACACAGGTCACTTTGGCCTCTGATCTTCAACTCTTGGTATGCCACTCCCTCAGACTCTCTAGGTGGCCCTCGATTAAGCGGCAAAAGGTAGAGGATGATGAGGCATTCTTCTAAGGGAGGGGGACAGCCTGAGACCCTACCTCCCCTTCCGCCTCTGCATGCTCCTGAGGGTGGCCGGCTTGAGCCATGGCAGAGTGCCTCCCACTGGCAGTGGGGAAAGACCCTGGCCTCTGGAATCACTAAGGCTGTGTCTAAGAGACATAGGCTGCTGTCCCTGCAGGTGCCGCAAGATGACTGGGGGGGTTACCCCACTGGTGGCAAGGATGGGGAGATCCCCTGCCGTAGGATGCGAAGCGGCAGCTACATCAAAGCCATGGGGGATGAGGAGAGTGGAGACTCAGACGGCAGCCCCAAGACATCTCCCAAAGCAGTGGCCCGACGCTTCACTTCCCGCCGCTCCTCCAGCGTGGACCAGGCTAGGATCAAGTAAGGACCTGGAAGGCTGAGAGGCGTGGGTCGGAGTGGGGAGGCTGATACTGGGTTCCTGCAAGGAATATGTGCAGTGTGGATACCAGTTGGGTGGCCCTGCTCAGAGTTCAACTGGAGCTTCTCACTTTGCCCCCATATAAAGGGGAGTTCCCTGATATCGTCCCTTCCTGAGTGCTTCTTTGAGCAAGGGTTTCTATCTAGAGTCTCCAGGAGAATCTCTGAGGGTTCTGGGGAACAGAACCTGCTCGGGGGCCCCAGTGCTGTCATCCTCCTACCCCCACCTCCTAGCAGTTCGCTGTTCTGACTCTGGGATTTTGACCTTTTCCAGCTGCTGTGTCCCTCCCCGGATCCACCCCCGGAGCTCCATCCCTGGCTATACCCGTTCCCTCACCACCGGACAGGTAGGGAGAGAAACTCAGGATACCAGGAGGAAAGGGTGGGACAGAGGATTCAGTCCTGTGTTCAGCTAAGCCCTTAAAATCAAAGGATCTGCCCATGGGGAGAACTCGGGTCTGGTTTGGGGGAAACTGGGAAAACTGCCTTGAGACTCCTTTAAGTCTGAAGACTGAGGATCTCAGAGAATTATTATTATTATTTTTTTGAGTTGGAGTCTCACTCTGTCACCCAGGCTGGAGTGCAGTGGCATGCTCAACCTGCTGGGCTCAGGCGATCCTTCCGCCTTGGCCTTCCAAGTAGCTGGAACTACAGGCACATGCCACCGCGCCCGGCTGATTTTTTTATTTATTGTAGAGATGAGGGCTCACCATGTTGCCTAGGCTTGTCTCAAACCCATGGGCCCAGGCAATCCTCTCACCTCAACCTCCCAAAGCGCTAGGATTATTATAGGCACGAGCCACTGCACCCAGCCTAGAATCGCGTTCTTAAAACCCACCAGGCCATTGTCTTACTAGACTCTGGTGTGGCCATGTGCTCTTTGAGCTGTGACCTGTACCATGTTTCACTCTCTCTAGTTTACTTTCTAAATAAACTATATTTTCTAATCTAAAAGACAAAACAAACAAACAAACCCCACCACATGTCCTCGAAGTGACGAGCTTGTAAGGGCAACACTAGTTCTCTGCAGTTCCCTAGTTCTCTTCAGGTCTGATTGCTCTCACCGCACCCCCATGTAGGAGGTAGGATTGATTTGTACAGACAGAGCATAGGTCAAGCTGCAGTCTTAGAGATGATATGGGCCTGAGTTCATCCCCCTCTGTCCCATGAGACCACCAGCAAGATACTTCACCTCTCAACGCCTCCATTTCTCATCTTTAAAGTGACAATAGTAGCGATAGTTATTTCACAGGAATTTTGTGAGTTCACTGAGAAAATATGCAAATACAAGGTACTTGGTCCAAAATTGGTATTTTATAAATGTGAGTTCCATACCTAAGTGTAAACTTTCCCTTTAATTAAATGGAGGCAGTGCAGTTTAGTAGTTAAATGCATGAGATGGGTTTGAATTCCAGCTCAGCTACTTACTAGCTGAGTGACCTAGGGCAAGTTACTTGACTTTTTTTGAGCCCCACTTTCCCTATTTAAAAATAGGCATCATAATAGTGTTCTTGGCACACAGCCAGCATTCAGTAAAGGTTAGCTATTTTTACTGTATGCTGGGGGGGTGGAGAACGCAATACAAAAGACTGTCCACATTGGCTCCCGTTGTTTGCTGCTGCAGTCTCTCAGTATTCCTTTGTTACATCTCCTGGACCAGAGAATCTGATTGGCAAAGCTCTCTTTTCAATCAGACCAACCTGTGTTGCTGAACCCACATGTCAATGCTCAGTCCTCAGTTTACTTGTCCCATCAGCAACATCTTAACACGGTTGATGACTCTCTCCTTCCTGAAACATTTTATTCTGTTGGCTTTGAGGACACTACACCATCTAGATTCTCCTAGATTTTCTCCCTGGCTACTTGTCCTCAGTCTGTGTCTCAAGTGCCTCTACAACTCCCCAGAATCTAAGCACTGAAGTTGTCCAGGACTCAGTCTCGACACCTGCTCCTTAGGTGATCTCATCCAGGCTCATGGCTATGAATATTACTGAAAGACTTATGACTCCCAAATGTGTATTTCCAGCCCAAATCTTCCTATCTATGCCAGGTATGTATATCTAACTGTGTACTGAAATCTCACGTGGATGTCTAGTAGATCTTAAGATACTCAAACTAAACTGCTGATATTCACCCCCCCCAAATTGCTACTCCATCCACTGACTTCTCCATTTCAGATAATGGCATCTTTATCCTTCCAGGAACTCTAGTCTTGCTTCTGAAATGGAGAAGTCAGTCTTGACTTCTCTCTCTCTCTCACAACCCACACCCAATCCTTCAGTAAATCCTGTTGGTCCCGCCTTCAAAACATATCCAGGATCCAACCTGGATCCAACCAACCTCCACAGCCAGCAGTCCAGTAGAGTCACCATGTCCTTTTGTCTGGACTACAGCACTGTCTTCTACTTGCTCCCTTGTATTTGTCTTTGCTTCACTGTGTCCTCACATCGCTGCCAGAGTGATCATTAAAAATATAATCACATTCACTCACTCTTCTGCTCAAAACCCACACCTTGCTCAGAGTAGACGTCAAGGACTTTACTATGACTTGCAAGACCTTGTGAGACCTGACAGGAGCGACCTCTGAGTTCCTCTCCTAACACCGCTCCCCTTCCTCCCACTCCAGCCACGTTAGACCCTTGCTGCCCCTCAGATACTACAGGTGTATGCCAGCCTCAGGGCCTTGGCATTTGCCACTACCCTTGCCTGGATGTCTCCTGTCTAGACACTCCTATGAATCATATCCTTGCTTCTTTCTTACCTTTTTCTAATATTCTAAAATTTTAATTTAATTCCCCTCCCAACATTCCCTATTTTTCTTCCCTGTGTTGCCAACATTCATCTTTATCATCGTTTTCTCCTTCTTCCTCCTCTTCTTTCTTCTTAACACTTTATACTATTTAAGATCACATATACTTGACATATTTAGCCTGGAGGTATGGCTTATTATTTCTGCTTTAGAGGAGAGATGTCATCCTATTATCTCTAATAATGCTTTTTTCCCCCTTAAGTTGATTTTTGTTGTTGTTTAGTATTTGTCTAGAACTTCTTTTTCCATCTTTTACCTTAAACCTTTTTGTCTATGTTTCAGGTATATCTTTTTGTGAATAGTTTATCACTAGAATTTATCTTATATCCATTCTGATAATTGCTTGATAATTTAGTACATTTATATTTATTGTGATTACTGATGTGCTTGGTTCTATTTCTGTCATCTTATTTTGTGCCTTCTATTTATTCTGTCTTTTAGGCGATGTTTTTCTACTCCTTTGTTGCCTTCTTTTGGTTTAATTGAGTTTTCTTTATTCTTCTTCCCACCAAATCTCACACTGGTTTGGCAGTTATATATTCTGTTTTATTCTTTGTGGCTATCCTTATAATTTTAATGTGCATATTTGACCAAGGTCTGAAGCTGACAACTTTTTCTACACTCTCCCTGAACAATGCAAAGACCTTAGGACACTTGATTTTGATGATCTCTTCCTTTCTTTTTCTTTTATTAGCAACGAAAATTTATTTTCTCACAATTTTGGAGGATAGAAATCTGATCAAAGCATCAACTGGGGTGATTTCTCCCATTCAGTGATTTTTATTTTCATATTTTTTATGTTGTTCAAAGAACAAAACATTTTAAATTTGATGAGGCATAATTCACCAATTTTTCTCTTGATTGTGCATTTGGTATACAATTTAAGAAATTTTTGCTTAATGCAAGATCACAAAAAATTATTTTAATATTTCTCCTAAGAATTTTGTAGTTTAACATTTACATTTAGGTATATGAACCATTTTGAATGTTTGTATGCTTGTGTGTGTGTGTGTGTGTGTGTGTGTGTGTGTGTGTGTGTGTGTGAAAGAGAGAGAGAGCAAGAGAGAGAGAGAGAGAGATTTGAGAGTTAGGTGTCCAGTTTCATCTTTTTGCATGTGAATATCCAATTTTCCCAGCATTATTTGTTGAAAAGACTTTTCTTTCCTCTTTGAAATTTCTTGGCCCTTCTGTCAAAATCAATTTGCCATGAATGTATGTGTTTATTAATGAGCCTTAAAATCTATTCCAATCAGGTGTGGTGGCTCAAGTTTGTAATCCCAGCACTTTGACAGGCTGAGACAGGAGAATTGCTTGAGCCCAGGAGCTTGAGAACAGCTTGGGTAACATAGTGAGACCTCGTGTCTACAAAAAATTTAAAAATTAGTCAGGCATGGTGGTAGCATGTAGTCCCAGACACTTGGGAGACTGAGGTAGAAGGATTGCCGGATCCCAGAAAGTCAAGGCTGTGGTAGCTGTGAACATGCCACTGCACATCAGCTTGGACAACAGAGTGAGACCCTTAACTAAAAAAAAAAGTCTATTCCATTGGTCTACATTAGTCTATCATTATGTGATTTCTACATGCTTTGATTACTACAACTTTGTAGTAAAGATTGATTTTGCTAAGCTGAAATAATAGGATTTTGTTACTCCTTTTATTATTTATTTTTATTTATTTTTTGAGTTGGAATCTTACTCTGTTACCCAGTCCTCTCTTGCCTTGGCCTCCCAAAGGACTGAGATTATAGGCATGAGTCACCATGCTTGGCCTTGTTACCTTTTTTTTTTTTTTTTTTTAGTTGGAGTCTCACTCTGTCACCCAGGCCGGAGTGCAATGTCATGCTCATGGCCACTGCAGCCTCGACCTGTTGGCCTCAAATGATCCTTCCCTTCAGCCTTCCAAGTAGCTGGAACTACAGGCGTGTACTACCACGCCCAGCTTATTTTTTGATTTATTGTAGAGACTAGGTCTCACCAAGTTGCTCAGGCTGGTCTTGAACCCCTGAGCTCAGACAATCCTCTCACCTCAGCCTCCCTAAGTGCTAGGATTATAGGCTTGTCCTCTTGTTACTCTTTTTAAAGGTTGCTTTATGTTTTGTGTTTCCTTTTCACATACATATGGATTTGGTTGAAGCATGTTGATTTCTGTAAAAAATGTAGTTGGGAATTTGAAGGGATTGCACTGTATCTGTAGATCAATTTATGGGATTTAAAAAAAAAACAACATTATGTATTATTATCCTTGAGCATTAGATGTATTTCCAATTATTCATTTCTTCTTTGATTTCTTTTACTTTTACTTTTTATTGTAAATTGACAAATTATAGCGGTATATATTTATGGGGTTTCAAAGTGATGTTATGATTTAGGAATACCATGTGGCATAATTAAATCAAGCTACTTGACTTTTCTATCACCTCAAATACTTAAATGATCTTAGGACATTTTAATTTTAATGACCGCTTCCCTTCTTATATGTACTTGTTGCCTTGTATTTCAGTTCTACCTTTCAAGTTCTCAAATTAGTCTTTATTGCTGTTTTACTTTTTATGGGTTCTTGATTACATCTCACGTCTTTACCTTTTTTTACTTCTCACTTTACCTCCTTACATTTCCTTCTAAAGTATATTATTTTATTATTTTTTTTTTGAGTTGGAGTCTCACTCTGTTGCCCAGGCTGGAGTGCAGTGGCACACTGACGGCCACCACCGCAGTCTTGACCTGATGGGCTCAGGCGATCCTTCTGCCTCAGCCTTCAAAGTAGTTGGAAGTACAGGCATGCGTCACCTTGCCCAGCTAATTTTTTAAAAATGTATTGTAGAGATGAGGTCTCGCCAAGTTTCCCAGGCTGGTCTCGAACCTGTGGGCTCAGAGAATCCTCTCACCTCAGCCTCCCAAAGTGCTGGGATTATAGGCATGAGCCACTGCACCCGGCCTAAAGTATATTCTTTAGTAATTTTTTCATCTGTTAGCAACAAACTCTGGTTGATATATTTTGATATATAGATATTTGATCTGTGACATATTTAAGCTTATTATGGGAATTCTAGGTCAACATTTATTTTCTCTCAGTACTTTGAAGATATTCCTTTGTCATCTGTCTATTGTTGCTGTTTAGAAAACTGCTAGCAACTTGATTGTCTTTATAGATAATTTTCATTTATCCCTGGTTGCTGTTGAGATCTTGCTTTGATTTCAGTGTTCTGCAGTTTCACTATGATATGTTTGTGTGTGTGCTCCCTAGATCTGAGGATTCATGTCATTCATTGATTCTGGAAAATTTCATGTTGCAGTTTGCATTGTATATCTTTTCCCCATTCTTTTACTTTCAGCCTACCTCTTATAGACAGTATATAGTTGGATCTTTTTTTGGTCTGATTTGTCTAGTCAGACATCTTTCTGCCTTTTGAATGAGAATGTTTTGTCTATTTACATTTAAAGTGGATATTAGCCAGGTGCAGTGGCTCATGCCTGTAATCAAAGCACTTTGGGATGCTGAGGCAGAAGAATAACTTGAGCCCAAGAGTTTCAGACCAGTCTGGGCAACATAGCAAGACCTCATCTTTACAAAAAATTTTTTAAAATGCAGATATTGACATAGTTGGATTGTCTCATATAATCTTTGTTCCTCGGTTCCTTCTTTACTGCCTTCTTTTATAGTAAATAAATATTGTAATGTATTGTTTAAATTCCTTTGTTAATATTTTAAATATACTATTTTGAATTAATCTCTTAGTGGTTGCACAAGGATTTACAATCTGTATTTTAGCTTATCAAAATATAATTAATTCTGGCAAAAGATTGAATAATTGCTCCAATATATCTTATTTTTCTCTCCCCTTTTGTGCTATTCTTTTCTTTTCTTTTTTTTTGAGTTGGAGTCTCACTCTGTCACCTAGACTGGAGTGCAGTGGCCGCTCCCGGCCACCGCAGCCTCGACCTGCTGGGCTCCGGCGATCCTTCCGCCTCAGCCTTCCAAGTAGCCAGAATTACAGGCATGTGCTACCACGCCTGGCTGGTTTTTTGATTTATTATAGAGATGAGGTCTCGCCTGCCCAGGCGGGTCTCAAACCCGCAGGCTCAGGCAATCCACTCACCTCAGCCTCCCAAAGTTGCGGGATTACAGGCTGAGCCACCGAGCCCGGCTGCTATTATTTTCATATACATTACCTATATGTATTTTCATATACATTACCTACATCAAACCAATGATGGTATTATAATAAATGCTTTACTAGTCACCATAGCAAAGACATGAAACCAACTTGAGTGTCCTTCAACAATGGATTGGATAAAGAAAATGTGGTACATATACACCATAGAATACTATACAGTCATAAAATAATGAAATCATGTCCTTTGTAGTAAAATGGATGCAGTTGGAGGACACTATTCTGTGAATTAATGCAGAAACAGGAAGTCAAATACCACATGTTCTTGCTTATAAGTGGGAGCTAAACATTGGGTACACACAGACATAAAGATGAGAACAGACACTAAGTTGGGGAGGGTGGGAGAGGAACAAGGGTTGAAAATCCACTTACTCTGTACCATGTTCATTATTTGGGTGACAGGTACAACAGATGCCCAATCCTTACCATCATATAATATACTCATGTAATAAAACTTCATGTGTATCCTCTGAATTCAAAAATGCAAAAAAAGTGCTTTGTATAATCTTATGTCTTTTTTTTTAAAGTTGGAGTTTCACTCTGCTGCCTTGGCTGGGGGACAGTGGCACGCTGACAGCCACCGCAGCCTTGACCTGTGGAGTTCAGGCGATCCTTCCATCTCAGCCTTCTAAGTAGTTGGGCCTGCAGGCACACGCTACCACAGTTGGCTAAGTTTTTGATTTATTGTAGAGACAAGGTCTCACCAAATTGCCCAGGATGGTCTTGAACCCCTGAGGTCGGACAATCCCCTCTCCTTGGCCTCCCAAAGTGCTGGGATTATAGGCTTGAGCCACCATTCCCAGTCCCTTATGTCTTCTAAAGAAATTATGAGAATGAAGGAAATGTATTTATAGAGTCTTTTATATTTACTCACATACTTACCATTTCTCGTGCTCTTCATTTCTTCTTGTGTATTTTGAGTTACCACTGGGTGTCTCTTTTTGTTTTAGCCTAAGAGGCTTCCATTAGTATTTCCAAAGATAGGACTTTTGGCAACAAATTCTTCAGTCTATATCTGGAAATGTCTTTATTTTTATTTCATTTTTGAGGAATACTTTTGCTGGATACAGAATTCATGGTTGTTAGTTTCTTTCTTTCAGCACTTTTGATATAGCATTTCACTGCCTTCTGTTGTTCATTGTTTCTGACAGAAAGTCAGTTGTTTCCCTTACCATGATGAATTATTTTTAGTGTTTAACCTCCTTTGGGTTCATTGAGTTTGTTTGATCTATACAGTCACCTTTTTTGTTACTATTTATCTTTTTTGAGAAGAGATCTCATTCTGTCATTCAGGCTGGAGCTCAGTGGCATGATCATGGCTCACTGCAGCCTTGACCTCTTATGCTCAGGTGATCCTTCCACCTCAGCCTCCTGAATAGCTGGGACTACAGGTGCATGCCATCATGCCTGGCTATTTTATTTTATTTTTTATTTTTTCTAGAGATGAGGACTCGTGATGTTGTCCAGGCTGGTCTCAAACTCCTGGACTCAAGTGATCCTCCTGCCTCAGCCTCTCAAAGTGCAGGGATTACAGGTGTCAGCCACTCTACCTGGCCAGCTTAATTTTTTTAATTGAATTCAGTAGCTGAGTGCAGTGACAGACACCTGTCATTCCAGCTATTCTGGAGGCTGAGGCAGGAGGATTTCTTTGTTGTGTGCCAGAAGTTCAAGTAGTGCACTGTGATTATGCTTGTGACTAGCCACTGCACTCCAACCTGGGCAACATAGTATAGACCCTGTCTCTAAAAAAAGAAAAAAAATTGAAAAGTTTTTGGTCATTATACCCTCAATTTTTTTTGACTCTTATATTTTTCTCTTCTTCTTCCTCCTACTCTTTATGCTTTCTTTCCTTCTTCTTTTGCAGGAAGTTTAGCGTTCCAAAGATTTGTCAGAAGTAGTACTCAAGAACCTTGAGCTAGCCAGGTGTGGTGACTCAGCCTGTAATTCCAGCACTTTGGGAGGCCAAGGCAAGAGGATTGCCTGAGCCCAGGGGTTTGAGACCAGCCTGGGCAACTTGGTGAGACCTTGTCTCTACAATAAGTCACAAAAAAACTAGCTGGGCATGGTGGTGTGTGTCTGTAGTTCCAGCTATTTGGAGGCTAAGTGGAAGGATCATCTCAGCCTAGCAGGTCGAGGCTGTGGTGGCCATGAGTGTGTCACTGCACTCCAGCCTGGGTGACAAGAGTGAGACTCCAACTCAAAAAAAAAGAAAAAAGAAACTTGAGCCAGTAAGGCTTCCTCTCTCTGCCTGTGTGTGAGCTGGGGAGGGCAAACTTCAGGTTATTTTCAAGCCTCCCCTGGCTTTTGCTCTTCACCAGGCTCTTATATTTCCTCTGCACATGTATACAAGCTCCATTGGCTAGGAATGTGTGAGTGACTCAGGGCTTCTTGGTCTCTGCTGTGCATTCACCCAGCTTCTAGTTAATTCAAGCTATATAGAGAGCTTATTAAACCTCTTATGTCTGTCTCACTCCCTGGAATTCTCTGTTAAATTCCCCAAACAGTGCTGAAACCTCAACCTAACAGTGCTGCTGACCATTCTTGTTGTTGACACTGTAACTGACAATGCTTTAAATTAAGTGAAGCCCTCTGGCAGAAGCAGTGAAGCAGCTGGTTTTCACTACCCTTGTTGAACTATTGCAACTGATAGAGCTGGGGGGTTAGGGAATGCAAGCAGTCTCAGGCTAGGATACCACAGAGTCATGCTATTCTTACGCAAAGTTCAGTAATTTTTATGGATAAGTGTTTCTTTGTTGTATGCCTTTGGTCAATTTTCAGAGTGATAAAATGATTGTTTTGACAGCTTTATCCCACTTTATAGTTGATTTGAGTGATAGGATTTGATTTCTTCCTTACTCTGTCATGTCTGAAGTCAGAAGTCTAGAAAAATTCTCAATCACTGTTATTATCTCTTTAAACATTACCTCCTCTGAGGCCAGGTGTAGTGGCTCACACCTGTAATCTCAGCAAGTTGGGACAATGTGGAAGGATTGCTTGAGCCCAGTAGTTCAAGACCAATCTGGGCAACATAGTGAGACCTCATCTCCTCAAAAAAAAAAAAAAATTAGCCAGGCATGATGGCACATGCTTGTAGTCTCAGCTATTTGGGAGGCTGAGATGGAAGGATTGCCTGAGTCCAGGAGGTTGAGGCTATGGTGAGCCCTGATCTAGTTTGGGCAACAGAGTGAGACCCTGATTCAAATCAATCAATCATGATCTCTTCTGCATTTCATCTAGTATCTCCTTTTGGAACTTCTATTAGTTATATTTGGGGCCTTCTTATTTCTTCCTCCATGAATCTTAGCCTCATCTTTATATTTTCCGTCTCTCCCTCTCTGTGCCTTCTGGGTAAGTCCCTCAGGTATATCTTCTAGTTTACTAATTTTCTTTTCAATTGTGTTTCATCTACTATTAACTTATTATTGTGCTTTTAATTTAACTGAATTTTTTGTTTCTAGACATCTTATTTCATTAGTTTCCAAAGCTTTCTTGCCTTTTTTTCTAAGCTTTTATTCTCTTCGTATGTTTTCAGTTTTACCATTTAAGATTTAGGACTTAAACATAGTTTAAAAGCTATTCCAAGCCAGATGCGGTGGCTCATGCCTGTAATCCCAGCACTTTGGGAAGTGGAAGTGAGAGGACTGCCTGAGTTCATGGGTTTGAGACCATCCTGGGCAACTTGGCAAGACCTTGTCTCTACAATAAATTGAAAAATTAGCTGGGCATGGTGGTGCACCCCTGTGGTTCCAGGCTGAGGTGGAAGGTTCACCTGAGCACAGCAGGTCAAGACTGCAGTGGCTATGAGCGTGCCACTGCATTCTAGTCTGGGTGACAGAGTGAGACTAAAAAAAAAAAAAAAGCTATTCTGTTTTAGCTAAGGTAACGCTAGCTGCTATAACAAAAAAGCTTGTAATTCTCAATGGCTTAATTCAATAACAGTTTACTTTTTGTTTATGTCACAGTTTGTATTAGTTATCTTTTGCTATATAATAAGTGATCCCCAAATGTAGTTCTTGAAGCAACACATATTTATCATCACACAGTTTCCGTGGGTCAGGAATCTGAGCACAGCTGAACTGGGTGCCACTTGGGTCAGGTGTCTCACTGAGCTGCAGTCAAGGTATTGGCCAGGGCTGCAGCCATCTCTAGGCTTGACTAGGAGAGAATACACTTTTGCACTCACTCACTTGACTATTGGTAGGCCCCAGATCCTCGCTGGCTGCTAGCCAGAGACATCAGTTTCTTGTCATATAGGACTCACCACAGGGCTATTCACAACATAACAACTTGCCTTTCTCAAAGTGAAGGCCATAAGAAAGGAGAGAAAGAGGGACAGAGGGACGGGTGGGCAGGGGGGGAGACAGAGACAGAAAGAGATAGAGATAGAGAGAGAGAGAGAGAGAGAGAGAGAGAGAGAGATATCAAGATCAAAGATGGAAGCCATTATCTGTAATCTAATCTCCCAAGTGAGATCCCATTGTATCTGCCATATTCTAATCATTAGAAGTGGACCAGCCGGGCTCGGTGGCTCAGCCTGTAATCCTGCGCCTTTGAGATGCTGAGGTGAGTGGATTGCCTGAGCCCGTTGGTTCGAGACCCGCCTAGGCAGCGAGACCTCATCTCTACAATAAATCAAAAAATCAGCTGGGCATGGTAGCACATGCCTGTAATTCTGGCTGCTCAGAGGGCTGAGGCGGAAGGATCGCCGGAGACCAGCAGGTCAAGGCTGCGGTGGCTGGGAGTGGCCACTGCACTCCAGTCTGGGCGACAGAATGAGACTCCAACTCAAAAAAAAAAAAGAAGTGGACCAATAAGTCCAGTCTACCCTCATGAGGAAGGAATTACACAAGGGTGTCAATGCCAGGAAGTGTGGATTATTACCATGTCAGAGACTGTCTACCATATAGTATACTTATCTTTAATGGAGCATTGTCTACGATAAGCCTGAGCAGCCTGAGTTAGGAGTGAGTCCCCAGGAAATATTTTGCCATCGCTTATGTTAGAATATCCCCACTCTGGGATCATTTTATGTTAATTTTAAATTCGAGGGGTCCAACCCATGCAGATTCATGCAGATATACGGTACTGTATCTGTATGAGGACCAGCTTACGAGTACAAACTCTCAGGAGATTTGCTCCTTTTCCCTCCCTTGAGTCCCTGTACTTCAGATAAGCTTCCTTGTCATCAACCTGTGGTGATGACTGATTTTTTTTTTCTTGTCTACATTTTCATCAAAGGCTTCCCCCTTCCTAGCTTTCTGCAGTTTCTCATTTCCAATTCCATGCTTCATGTGGGCCCAAAGCCTTCCTCCTGTGCCCAAGTGGGTGTTAAAACCTAATCCTTTACCAAAAGGCTGAGACCAGCAACCCCTACCCTTTCTCCCGCCCCCACTGGGCTGTTTGCAGCATTGGCTCACATAGTTAATATTCTGATTTTCCAGTCTCCTCTTTGCTTTTGTCCCCTGGGGACTTATCTCGCTTTCTTGTGAGCTCAGCTATGCATATAAAATAACGTTTGTTATATTTTATCCAGTGTTTTGAAATGAGAGAGTTTTCTAAAGGTTATCCAAACTAAATAACATACGTAAAGTATACAGGATGTTATCTGGCTCTCAGTCAGACCCACCAACTCTAGTATGGACAGTTTTTAATTAGACACAAAGTGTTTTTCTCTAAATATTCCAGGAGCTTGGAAATGGCAACTGATTCTGAGTCTGGTTTGGAGAAAGGCTAAGGATCTCATTTCAAGAGGATTCTTTGACGTTGATCCTCCTGCAAGTGGGGGTTGGGGGCAGCAGGGTACAAGTCAGTGCCCAAATAGCAGGAGTATTCACAGTACAATGTTACCATCTTATAACTGTAAGACACTCAAGATCACCTCAGATGCAATTTTCCTCTGAGAGTCTCTATGATTCTGTGTTTCTCTTGTATCCTGGTCTCTTGTTGGAATCCCAGAAGCCCTTGACCAGTTGAGTTGGAAGGTTGCTCATCCTCCTCTGTCTACCTTGGATAGAATTGGTTGTGGGTAGGATTTCAAGAGCTTCAGTACTCCAGGAAAAGAGAGACCTCTCATGCTACATAGTATTGTTATTGTGATTTGAGAACTTCCTGCTACTAACAGCAGTAGCTAATGCGTATTGAACATCTGTCATATATTATGCTCAGTGCTTTACACACAGAAGTGGGTTGGAGATAGAGAAATATACTACAGAGTCAGATTACTTTCATCTGTGATGTCCAGACTCAAGAACAGCATGTTCTCTGCTAGAGTTAGATCAACTCCCCTGAGCTCCAGGAAGGAGCTGGATTTGTTTTACTTGGGGAGTGTCTTGAGCCTAGTCCACAAATAGCAGGAGTTATGTCAGTTCCTGAGTTTCAGGAAATACCCTGGCAGTTATTGTCCTTGGTGCCCAGAAGTGCAGAAAGACTGAGCAGTAGACTATAGGGTGTCATTGTAAGAGCCACAGCTGCCACTCAAGGTTGGCTAATCAAACATGAGATAACAACTTTTACAGGATTTTAGATTGATTTTTCCATGACCTGTGATTTCTACACACTTGCAATGAAGTTCCTTTAGAAAAATCTGCAGAAAGAAGTTCAGACAGTTCTTCTTTTTAATGACTGGGTCCACAATGGAACCACTGGATCTAAATCTTTAGCAAAATTGGCTCTGAGCTTCCAAGCAGCCAAAGCAAAGAGTGGCATAGAGAGCCCTGAGTTCAGATCCTTGTGATGGGACCTGAGTTAATGTAGGTTTACCAAGTTCCCCAGGAGATTCTGACTCTCAGTCAGTCTTACACGAGAGCCAGGAACCATGGTGTTTATTTTCAGTTTTACCATTTAACAAATAGGCATCCTTGGACAATTTATCTGCCCTCTCTTAGTCTTGTTTGCCCATTAATAGATTGGGATGGAAATTCCTGCTCTATTTGAGGTAGAATCTAATGAAATTGTGTTATGCTTTGGAAGCTGAATTATAGAAACACTGAGCTGCATTTTATACATAGGTCATGCCACTCCTTTGAGCCCCTGTTGACTGCACATAAATATGGTGCCATGAATCTCTCCTGGGAGATATCACAAGATGCAGCCATGGGCTACTTGCTGTTACATTCAGCATGGGTCACTTGTGAGGACCTCGTCCATGATTCTATCCAATGGCCTCTACATAATCAGCCACAGGGGACTTTCTCTTAGGGTCAGTGACAGGAATAACTGTGATTCTCATGGGCACCTGGTCTGTGTTTCCCCATGTAGGCCCTGAGATCTTAATATGCCACTAACCGTGGACTTACTGTGTTAGTATTGCACCAAGTGCCTGGCACGTTTTTCTTTGAGTCCCCTCCATGGCCCCATGAAGAGTATCGCTCCCATTATCACTCTCATTTGAAGGTGAGCAAACTGAGGTCCCAAAACTTTACCTTTCCCAGGCCACACTGCTAGGAAGTGGTAGAGCCAGCACTTGAATCCAGGAAAGGTCTCATTCATAGCCTGTGCAGGCAACCTTCAGGCTCTACTCCTTGATGCATTACCTGCTTGGGAGTTTGGGTTAAATATGTCCCCATCTTGATCAGTGTTCCTGATTTTGTCACTTTTGTTCTTGGTGTGCATTACCTCTGGCACCAAATTTTCCTGCCTTTATTTTTTCTCTGTGCCATATTTAGTCTTAGTGTGGTGGCGTGCAGAGCCACCATGAGTTTTTGTTGTGCTTTCTTTATTACCTTAAAAAAAAACCCACCATGGATTCTGTACCACAGAACATCAAAAACAAAACCAAAAACCTCATCTAGCAATGACTGGGATTTCCTTAGAGGGTGAGGGCAGGGAAGGTACTCACCAGTCAAGCCAAACCCTAGTTAGTGAGCAGAAGGTGAGGTATAGTTTTGTTTGTTTTTTGTGGAGATGAGGTCTTGCTATGTGGCCCAGGCTGGTCTTGAACTTCTGGGCTCAAGTGATCCTCTGCCACAGCTTCTGAAAGTGCTGGGATTACAGGTGTGAGCCACTGTGTCAGGCATTAGCCACTATACCCAGCCAGTTTTTCTTTTTTTCTCCATCACTTATCCATTCATTTCTGCCCTGCCACTTGGTATAGGTTGCTTTCAATCAAATTTTAATGTAGTGGATTATAAGTAAAATAAAGGGCATCCTCCCTGCAATTCTCATACTGGGCAGGAATGGATGTCAGGTCCCTGGTCCTTTCTGTCAGGGTCAGGTGAGGGAAATGTGGCCGGGCTGGGACTAGGTGGAGAGGAAAACGTGGTGGTCAGGAGCCTGGGGTATAGCCAGGCATCTGGGAGAGCCATAGGTGGAGTGGGGGTGAGAGCATTTAGAGGAAAAACTGGGCCCCAAGGAAAACCTTGAGCAGCATGGGGCAGAGGTGTCCCCGTCTTTCTTTGCAGTGTGAGGGAGTTTCTTGTCGTCCAAATGCAGAAGAGTCACAGAGAGGCACGACCGCTGCAGATACAGATATCTTCCCAAGACAAAGCGCCTCAGCGACCCCCGCCCCACCCCAGCCCCTCATAACTGTCCTCCCGTCCCCTGCCCCCAGCTCAGCGAGGAGTTGAACCAGCAGCTGGAGGCCGTGTGCGGGTCCGTGTTAGGGGAGCTCGAGTCCCAGGCCGTGGACGCCCTGGACCTGCCCGGCTGTTTCCGCATGCGGAGCCACAGCTACCTCCGGGCCATTCAGGCCGGCTGCTCTCAAGACGACGACTGCCTGCCCCTCCTTGCTGCCCCTGCCTCTGTCTCAGGGAGGCCCGGCTCCTGTGAGTACGCCCTCCCTGCCCAGCTTGGAGAACGCCCTGGGCTCGGGCTCCCCGCCCGCCACACACACAGGGGTTGAGGTGTGGCCCTGGGCCTATCGCTTGCCTCCCGGGGCCGGATGAGGGGAGAACAGTCCTTGGCCCTGCACGTAGCCGCACGTGGCCGCTGGGTCCTGTGGGTCCGCGTGGGTGGGAGTGCCCGGCGGGGGCCGGAGACCCTGCCCGGGCGCGTTTCTCAGGCGCTGTCCCTGTCGGCCCGCCACAGCCTTCAACTTCAGAAAGGCCCCGCCCCCCATCCCGCCGGGAAGCCAGGCCCCGCCCCGCATCTCCATCACGGCCCAGAGCAGCACCGACTCCGCGCACGAGAGCTTCTCCGCGGCCGAGGGCCCCGCCCGGCGCTGCAGCTCCGCCGACGGGCTGGACGGCCCCGCCATGGGCGCGCGCACCCTGGAGTTGGCGCCGGTGCCGCCCCGGGCCAGCCCCAAGCCCCCCACACTCATCATCAAGACCATCCCCGGCAGGGAGGAGCTGCGGAGCCTGGCGCGGCAGCGGAAGTGGCGGCCGTCCATTGGGGTGCAGGTACAGATGGAGGAGGCGCGACGAGGGCTCGCGCC